>NW_027174137.1:0-93118 GCF_000499845.2 Phaseolus vulgaris | reverse complement strand
TTTTTAAGTTTCTAAATTAGTTGTGATTCAATATTTTCTTGTAGTTGCATTTAATACAAGAGAATAAAAAACCAGTCATGAATCGAAAAGGTAAAATCATCCAGCTTTGCATATATAATCAGTAGCAAGAAATCTAAATATGATGTGCTAAGATAAAAGCAAACCAACCAACTAAGTCTTTGTAGCTTCTTCCCAAAAGATAAGATAGCAATGTTTACTTAAAAAAATTATTAAATAAAAATCATAAAATTATAAATTAGTTTGTAAATTGATATTTTAATTAGTTATATGATTTTAATTATCAATTAATTTAAAATATGTATAGTTAAATATGGTGAGTGATGTGTTCAAGCACAGTGTGTTTAAAGAAATCTTGTTGCTGCTTCGTAAGGGTTTTGGGTTTGCAAGTTCTTTGTGTGCGAAAGTTTCTCTCCCTTCTCAGATTTGGATCATATCTCCAACTAAAAACAGACACTACCACGTAGGAACAGTCTTCCCTAGGGATGTTTTGGAAGGAACTAAGTATGCAAATGAAGAGAAGATAAAACTGCAATCTAAAAGTGCTGTTTGGGGTTTAAAAGAGCATTATAAGAAGAGTCCATCAATGATACCAGTTTAGGGAGTGTACATGGCTGCAAGAAGAGTCTTTTGTCACCTTGCAAGAACCATTTGTTATTGAATCCTGCATGAGCTTGTCAAGAAGCAGTTTTTCTCGGTCATACTATTCCCTCCAAACAACATGTTTTTCTTTTATGTATATATAAAAGGGTGCTCCAACGTCATAAAATCTTTGTAATTTCGTGATAACGGAGAAGAATAACCATCGAAAAACTAAGTCATTAAATTTTCACACAAACCAAACCATAAAATGAAGTTGAATGTATAAACCAAATTTTCATTTCAAATATAGTCTTAGCATGCAATTTTGTCCATACTTCATGAAACACAAGTTTAACTCGAATCCGAATAACCGAAAACAACACCAAAATTAAAAAAAAAATACCCGAAGCACAAAATGAAAGTCCAAGGAAATAGTTCAATGATAACTGTCAATTAAATAACTAGTGCCAGCTACGATCTCTTGCACTTGTTTCTCTGAAACGAAACACTGAACTGACCCATAAGTAGCATTCATCCAATCTCGAGAAAAACCTCCAAAAGAAAAGTCATGTTGTTGAATGGTGGTGGAATTGGAAGCCTAGGTTGAGGGCAGCATAGTGGTCAAGGTTAGGTCCATAGGAAGGGTAAGGCATGGAACGGCATTATTCATGAAAGAAGAATAATGCATTCGGGGAGTGTAGGAGGAAGACCCAATATTCATGTTATAATTGAAACTTCCCAAATGGTTGGGTCTCATGAACCTATTGAAAAATTCAGGATTTGGTCATTAGGAAGTAGTTGAAGAGTATGAACTCGAGGTTCTGCAAGGTTTGAGGTATTGAAAAAATTCACAGGTGATCCAAAAGTCAATAGGGTATTGGCTGCAGCAACAGCAGCAAGTTCTTCATCTTCTTCATCTTCTTCATCATCTTCATCATCTTCATATTGTTTGCTAGGGTTCCTAAAGGTTGGTTGTTCATGATTGTGTCTTCCCTCATAAGTACTATCAAATTTTTTTGGTTGCGCGAATCACGTTCCACGTGCTTCTTTACAGAACACCCAGCAGTTGTGCATTTGTAGTAGGCCCTAGAAAACATCCATGTAAACTTGTTGAGTTAATGAATATAGTGGCAAAATTTAAAATTGCATGAATAGTTTATAGAGCAAGAAATTTTAAGATGTATATCTTATACTTAGTTACCTTTTAATTAATATATTCAGTTTAATATTTAATGTGACAATAGTTAATAAAGAGAATGACGGTTGGTATGCATGCTATATAATAACATCAATGTAGTAACTATATAATATTAATGTTTAGGTTTAATTATGATAAATTTGGATGTTTTCAATTGAATCATTATTGTTAGAAATAATGTAATTATGTGTTAGATGGTTATGGATTAGACGGTTATGAATTAGACACTTATGGTATACTTTGTATTAGATGGTTATCATATAGTCTTTGTAATCTTCTATATATTTTTGCTTTTCTCTTGTACATTTACGTTAATCAAATAACATATTTCTCTTTTTTATTTATTTGTTGATCCTGCCGGCAACCTGAACGTGGGTGAATCGCTTCGTAACACTTTCTGCCCTGTCTTCGCGACTGTGTCTCCTGAAGAATCACCTTCTGAACTCTCTCTCTGATGTCTTCGAAATGTGACCTGCAAAATACACAGACGGCGCCTCTAGCGGCCGTTTGCACTCCGACGATCAAGTTAGTTCAACAGAACCACCAGAAAACTGGAAACTTAGTAAAAATGTGTGTATCAGAAAAACTTGCACTCTGTTTTTCGTCTCTCTTTTTTTTTTTTTCTCCTCCTTTCACTCTCCCTTTGATTCTGTCTTTTATCCCTCTTTCCCTGCTTCTGGGCATAACAGAATTCTGTTATGCTTTTCTGGCATGTGTCAGAACCCTGTCGTGCTTTTCAGAGAAAGCGTACCTTCAGAATCAGCAATGGGGAGCGTGAGAGTCTGCGCATGTCTGCGCTTGGCTGCGCCTGTTGTACCTTTAGCGGTACGGAGTGCTCTTTTGTCTGGACCGCACCCCTCTCAGATGGTGACACGTGGAGGCCTGCAATCACATCTAACCACACACGTGTCACTTACTGGAAGGGCTCTAGCGCCTCTCTTTGTCTGCCTAAGCTACACCCTTGCGGAGTAACTTGGGATGCTTCTCTTATCTGGGCAAATTGCATACTCTTAGGAGAACGTCGGGTGTGGCTGGTCTAGGCGCACTCACCAAACGTTACTCTCTGCGTAGGCGATTACCTTCAGGATGACACGCACGTAATGGGTTGAGGGAATCCAATCACCGACTGGCTTACTGGTTCCCTCAGGCCACTCTCGTGCATGATTCCTTGAGGTGTGCTCATGCGAGGTCCATGCGTAACGCTCTCGCTGGGAACCTTAGTCCAGTTTAACTGCGTGTAACACGAGACCCGATGACAATGACTGATCAGTGTTTATTCGCTACTCGCGCTCTGCCTCCAGGCGCGAGTCTGGGAACTGGTCTGCTGGTGGTCACTTGGCTACTGACCACCGATCACCATTCTGGGTGATCTATCCCCGACCTCTCTGCCGCCTGATCTGTCGGTGGTAACTTGGTTACTGACCACCGATCACCTCTCTTGGCGATCGTCCCCCTACCTCTCTGCCACCTGGTCACGTGTCACCCTGTGAGTGGTCACGTGGTTCTCTGATGCTGATGTCATCGACTACCGATGACCGATGGATCACAAGCCCCCAGTCTCGAGTCGAGAACTTGTTCTCAGCGAAGAGACTAAGTGGTCGTGCCCTCAGTCCACGTGGCAAGTGGGCCGCCTCACGTGCCACCTCACGTGCTGCTTCTTTAACGTTTGGGCTTCCTTCCTTAATCTCGCGACACGTGGCACCATCAACGGCCAGCGTTGTGCGTCGCTAGCGCTTCTCTTATTCAAAATGGCGCGCCCTTCCACTGTTCCTTCTCTTCTTCATTTGACTCCCAAACTCTCTGCGAACCTTTCTTCTGCGCACCCATCTTTCTTCGAATTCTCTGTGATCCTATACTCCTACGATCATTCAAAGGTATGGTTTTCTTTTCCCTGGCCCCTTTTTGGTCATCTTTACCGATTGCATTTACCATTCTAGTTATCATGCATTCACCTTCCCTGTTTTTCTTCTTCTCAACCCGCGCTAGGGTTTTTCCCATGTTTCCGCTTTGGCTTCTGCCTCCCCTTCTTTCTCCTTACCTGGGCATTTCTTCCTCATTCCCCTCTCTGTTTTCACCGAACCATCCATCCTCTCTCCCTTTCTATTTCTGACCCTTCGTTTTTCCTCCATTGCAGCTATCTCACGATGGCTCGCTTGAAGCAGACGCTCGCGTCCTTGCCTCTTCTTCTGGTGCACAGCCCTCCGCGAGTGCACCAGCTTCGCCACCGCCCGTTGTCACCTCATTCCATGACAACGCCAAAGTCTATGACTGGGCCCCTCTGGCGTTGCTATCTGAAACGTCCATCTTGCTACCTGAGGACCATCTTAACTCGCTTCTGAGCCACGACCCGGATGAACCCTCGTGTTCCATAGACAGGGAAAACGACTTCCACATCCGAGTCCGCATCCTCCCCGAGGGATGCCCATTTGCCGCTGACGACAGGGCCACCAATGGGGGTGCCCTTCGTTTTTGTTTACTCCGCGATCTTCAAAAGGTTGAGGTTGCGACTCCCCTTCACCTTCTTCGAGAAAGACTGATGATGGAGTTGAACGTCGCGCCCTGCCAACTCCACCCCAATGCCTGGGCCTTCATCCGGGCGTTTCAGATTCTGTGCAACTACTTTGGGCACAACGCCTCGGTGGAGGTGTTCCTCTACTTCTTTGAGGCGAAGAAACCAGGGGATAGGTTTTGGGGTCAGCCTGAACGGGGTTGCTGGACGGGTGCTTCTGGGCCTGTACCAGCAGTCCTTCAAAGACTGGAAGGGCAGATTTTATATGATATCCGCCACCCCACAAAGCCCTCATCTACCCCCTCTACTGGGTTCCCCAGGTTCAATTTAAAAAACCCAAGGATCTCGAGACCATGGCCCCCTATGAGCGCGAGCTGTGTGGGCTGCTCCTGGGGGCTAAGTATGACTCCGCTCGCTCATCAAGGATGAGTTTGATGTGGTTTCCCTGAAGAAATATATAGTAGTTCTTTCTCTGCCGCCCTTAGGACATTTATACTTCCTCATGCATGCTTTATACTTTCCACCTTGCTTGCGTCTCTTAGCTGTCTAATTTTCCTCTTTCTTGCCTATGCAGATTCAATGTCAGGGAAAGATAGGAGGTTGGCGGTGTTGGAGCTCGCTAAACGCCGAGCGGCCAAAGGGACTGGCTCTTCCTCTTCCACCACCGAGCCAATCGAAGCCCCTCCGCTCTCGATCGCGCCAGCCGAAGGCCCCGAGCAAGGGAAGAAAAGGAAGAGACTGGTGAAGGCTTCTTCGCTGGCTCCTGCTGCTGCTGCTGTCTCAGTGGAAGAGGAAAGCTCAGGCTCCCCCCTCATTCACCGCCAGAGGAAGAAAGCAGTGGCTGAGGGGTCTCGTCTCTCCAGCCTGGAGGGATAGAGGTGGTAGAGGTAGAAGAAGGTTCACCACCTCCCTCTCCCTCTACACGACCGGCCCCAGAGCCCGCATGTCCTCCTTCTCCTGGCCAAAAATCGCCCCCAACCTCTCAACCACCAACTTCCCCCCAGCAGGCCAATCACCTGGTCCATCCGCTCACCCTGCTGGGGGTGTTTCTGCTCAAAAGAGTGTGCCCCGCCTCCAATGACAATCTCCACCGCCAATGCTGAACATGGTGGGTCTGGCTCGCGCCCAAGCAACACTGGAGCCAACCATGAAAACTTCAGCAGAGTTATCTCCATGGTGCGACAGCACATCAGCAATGGGGAGCTCGTCGACTGGAGCGGGGGAGGGAGATTGACGCACACCTTGCCAGCAGGTGGTGCTCTCGCTGGAGTTCTCCAACCAGCATCGCAAGCAGAAGGTCCTGGAGAAAAGGGTGAGGGAACTCGAGCACGACAACGAGTCGCTGCGCAGTGACCTTGAAGCCGCTCAGGGGTCGTCGAGCTGATGCGAGGCATGGTGGAGAAGGCCAGAAGGGAGTACTTGCTGCAGGTCCAGGAGACCATCAAGATGGAGATCTTGATGGGGCAGACTGTTGGTCCTCTGGACTGGAAGGTGGCAGAGTTACAGGCTGAGAATTCCTCTTTGCTCGAACGGAGTCAGATGGTGGAGGAGTTAGAGGCTGAGAACTCTCCCTACGCCAACAGGATTCTCAGCGGGTAGAGATGCTCAAGGCCGCCAAGGAGGCAACTGCTGCCGCCGAAAAGAAGCTTGAGGAGGCAGTGGGCAAGCTCTCTGAGGCTGCCTCCTCCCTTGCTACCCTTACCACGCAGAGGGATGCTCAAGAAGAGGTGGAGGCACAAATGGAGGACGCCCATGGAGGTCAAAGTCCACCTCAAAGGATTACAAGAAGCATGTTCAAAGCCTTGGGAGCTAGAGGACATTTATTTTCTCTTTTTGTAGTGTCTTTAGTTGAAGGTGCTTAGAGGGAAACCTTAGAAACCTCTTTTGTTATAGCATCTTTTAGGCTTTAGTTAGGAGCTTTAGGGGGGTGTATTAGTAGATAGGTGTAGAAGTAGAATAGGGGGTGCCAAAGTGAAGGAAAGGATCACACCTTCCTTGCTTTGCAAATAGGCGCCGGTTCTAGTTTGAATTAGGAGGGAATTTTGAATTGTTTTAGCTTTCTTTTTCAGCACCTTAGGCTATAAATAGAGGTGCCTTCCTTGTAAATTTCAGATTTGAATTTATCTAAAGAAACTATACTCAAAATTGGAGTGAGCATTTGGAGAGCTTTGAGCTTCTTCTCTAGTCTTATCTTGAAGGACCATGGTTTCCTCAAGTGCAGAGGCTTCGAGGCGAAGGTCTGGAGGCGGAGAAAGAGGACTTGATGAACGTGGGCGCCGAGCCGATTCCCTCATTGATGGATTCGAGCTGGCGCTCGAGCAAGTCCGCTGCGTCCTTCCAGAACTGGACCTTGCGCAATTCAGCATTCATCACTCGGTGGTAGATGGGAAGCTCAAGCCTCCTACTCCCTGAATCTCTTCCTTCTGTAATTTTGACTTCTTCTGTACAAAGTTTCATTTTGTAACCTTATGTTTCTGCACCCATTCAACTCTTTGTAACTGACAATTGTATGAACATCTCTGGTGATATACCTTGGTTTCAATTGCTCAATTTTTCTTTGTATTTTCTTTGAACTCCACTTACCTTTATGTGCGCGGACTAACTGTTAGCTAGTTTAGGTTCAGTGCGATCTTGGGCTTTGCCTTTCCTTTCGCACACGACTAAGTGTCAAACCAGCTTAGGCTTAGCGTGATCTGCTTCTCTTACTCTTTGCGCGCGACTAAGTGTTAACCAACTCAGGCTTAGCGCGATCTGCTTTCTTCTCTTTGCGCGCGACTAAGTGTTAACCAACTCAGGCTTAGCGCGATCTTGGCATTGATCTCGACTGGCTGTTCCCTCAGCTTGGTGTTTAACAGTCCTCGTGCGCTGCTTTGTACTACTAGCCAACTACTGACGACTCATCGGTGATCGCTCTTTAGTCCTTACTTAGCTTTCTCTGTCGCTCTAGCGCTAAGTGCATAAAGGACCTTGACATCGATTGCTCAAAGTGAGGCCTCATCTTGGGGAAAAGGAAGTGTTTCTCGCTAACCCCTTTCCCTTTCCCCGAGGTCATCACCCTTTGGCGGGTTGAGTCGATCACTCCCTGTCTCACTCCTGGGGTGAGTAAGGTTTTCTGACTGAGAGTTTTACTGGGCCAATATTGGTGCATGCCAAGTGGGTAAGGACGTTTTGTCAAACCTTTCCTTTCCTTCTCCTGGTCTTACTAGCACCCCTGGCCTTTCAAACCTTTCTGCTTGCGCTCACACCTGGGGTGAGGAAGACTTAGATCGGTGCCAGTACTTGCGCCTAGGGCAAGTGGGCCTAACCAATCACCTGCACTTGCACCTGGGGCAAGGAGGATTTTAACTTTAATACTTGAGAACACTTTATATGCTGGAAATTTTTCTTTAATTGGGTGGCCTCGTTAAAAACCCTCTTTAGGGAAAAGAGTGCCCCCTTGTCTGTTCAACTGTTTCCACCATAAACAAAGCATGTGCCTTTTAGCGTGAGAACGCCATTACCGTACAATTTTAACTGAAATAAAATTTTAAATGGGTGGCGTTCCACGTTCTGGGGATTGCTCCTCCCTCCAAAGTCTCTAGGCGATAGGCTCCGTTCTCTAATGTCTCCACCACTCTGTACGGGCCTGTCCACTTCGGGGATAACTTATTCTGCATGTCATTCTGATGCGCCTTTCTCATCACCAGATCACCTTCCTGGAAGCGCCTGGGCCTCACTTTGGAGTTGTGCCTCCGCTCTACTCTTCTCTTCACAACTTCAGCACTGACTCTGGCCTCTTCTCGCACTTCGTCTAGCAGGTCCAAATTCACCTTACGCTCTTCATTGGACTCTTCAGCAACGAAGTTCAAGAATCTGGGGGAGCTCTCCTGTATCTCCACAGGAATCATGGCGTCTGTCCCATAGACAAGGCTGAAGGGTGTCTCATGGGTGCTGGACTGTGGGGTGGTGTGGTAAGACCACACAATTCTGGGGACCTCCTCTGCCCAGCCTCCTTTGGCCTTGTCTAGCCTCCGCTTCAGCCCCCTGAGCAGCACTCGATTTGCTGACTCCACCTGCCCATTTGTTTGTGGGTGCTCCACAGATGCGAAAACCTGTTGTATCTTTAGCTCTTCACACATCTTCCTCAACTGATGACTGGTGAACTGGGTGCCATTGTCGGAAACCAGCCTCTTGGGTATTCCGAAGCGGCAGACAATGTTCTTCCAGACGAAGTGTTCAACTTTCTGTGCGGTGATGTGGGCAACTGGCTCTGCCTCCACCCACTTAGTGAAATATTCAATGGCCACAATGAGGAACTTCATCTGCCTTGTCGCCAGGGGAAAAGGTCCTAGGATGTCAATCCCCCATGTATGGAATGGCCACGGGCTATGGATGGACCTCAACTCCTCAGGGGGTGCCTTGTGCCAATCTGCATGCAGCTGACATTGTTTGCATCGCTGAGCAAACCTTATGCAATCTTCCTTCAGCTTTGGCCAGTAGTACCCCGCGCGGAGTACCCTACTTGCCAAAGCGCGACCACCTACATGGCTTCCGCACACCCCTCGTGCAGCTCAGACATGAGTCTGGTGCATTGTTCGCCGTGTACACAGATCTGCACAGGGTGAGAAAATCCAAATCTAAATAGGCTTCCATCTATGAGAGTAAACTTACTTGAACTCCTCTTTATTCTTTTTGCCTCTGCCAGATCGAGCGGGAGTACACCATCTTCTAAGTATAGCCGGTATGGCGTCATCCAGGTGTGGGGTTCCTTCTCCGCGTGGACCTCCATCGACTCACCGATCTTTGAGGGTCGCGATCTCACCCTCGGCGCTCTCAGCGTCTCTTGAGTCAACGACCGATGACCGATCGTTAGACGCTCCATTGACTTGTATACATGAAGTACCTGGTTGTCTGATACAAACGCGCGTGGCACCTTCAGGGTCTCCTGAATGACAGTCCTCTGCTTCCCCCCTTTGCCTGAGCTGGCCAGCTTGGCAAGCAGGTCTGCTCGGGCGTTCTGCTCTCTTGGTACATGCACTAACTCAAACTCGGCGAAAGACGTCTTCAGGAGCTGCACATACTCCAGGTAGGCCGCCATCTGGGGTCCTTTGCTTGGAACTCCCCGATAACCTGCCCGGTGACCAGTAACGAATCGCTCTTGGCCAACAGATTTCTTGCTCCCATTTCCCTTGCTAGCAACATTCCCGCGATCAGGGCCTCGTACTCCGCCTGATTGTTGCTAGCCTTGAAGGCGAAACGGAGGGACTGCTCAATCAATACTCCGTTTGGCCCTTCCAGGATGACCCCAGCACCGCTTCCTTGCTGATTAGAGGAGCCATCCACCGATAACACCCATCGAAAATCTAGCCCTTCTGCAGGTGTCGCGATGGATGATAGCTCGACTACGAAGGCCGCGAACACCTGCCCCTTGATCGGTCCTCGGGGCTCGTACTGAATATCGAATTCCGATAATTCTACTGCCCACTTGACCATCCTTCCTGCCACATCAGGTTTCTTCAATACATTCTGGATAGGCAGATCAGTCATCACCACCACTGTGAAGCTGTGGAATAATGCCTGAGTCTTCTGGCTGAGAATACCACCGCTAGAGCAGCCTTCTCGAGGGCCTGGTACCTGGTTTCAGGGCCTTGCAGCACCTTGCTTACGAAATAAACAGGCCTCTGGGCCTGGTCCAGCTCTTGCACCAGGACTGAACTGACTGCCCTCTCCGTAACAGCAAAGTATAGACGGAGAGGGATGCCTACCTGGGGCTTTCGCAAGACTGGTGGGCTTGCCAGATATCCCTTTAACTTAATGAAGGCCTCCTCGCACTCCTGCGTCCAGAGAAATCTGCTGTTGCGCTTGAGACACTGGAAGTATGGGTGACCTTTCTCCCCTCCAGCAGACATAAATCGGGACAGTGCTGCCAAGCGACCGGTGAGCTGCTGCACCTCCTTCACCGTCGTCGGGCTCCTCATTGCCACGATCGCCGCACACTTCTCCGGGTTGGCTTCAATTCCCCGCTCTGTCAAGAGGAAACCCAAGAACTTCCCAGCCTCCACTCCGAATATGCATTTCTCAGGGTTGAGCTTCAGCCTATACTTTGCAATGGTGGTGAATAGCTCTTCCAGATCAGCTGCATGATGCTTCTTCTCTTGGGACGTAACCACCATGTCATCTACATAGGTGTGTACGTTCCTTCCCAGCATGGGCGAGAGCACCCTATCCATGAGCCGCTGGTAGGTAGCCCCCGCATTCTTCAACCCAAATGGCATGACCTTGTAGCAATAGCAAGACCGTTCCGTCATAAACGCGGTCTTGCATTCGTCCATTGGGTGCATCCTGATCTGGTTATACCCTGAGAAAGCGTCCAAGAAGCTGAGTAGCTTTCCCCCCGAGGCGCTATCGACTAGAGCATCTATACTGGGTAAGGGGTAAGAATCCTTGGGGCACGCCTTATTGAGGTCAGTGAAGTCCACGCACATTCTCCACTTGCCGCTCGCCTTCCGCACCAGTACCACATTCGCTAACCACTCAGGGTACTGGATTTCTCTGATATGCCCTGCGACAAGGAGCTTCTGCGCTTCGTCGTGGATCACCTTCCTCTTCTCCTCGTTGAATTTCCTTCTTCTCTGTCGCACCGGTCGAACCATGGGGTCCATTGAAAGACGATGGCAGAGGAAATCGGGGTCGACTCCTGGCATGTCGGATGATGACCATGCAAAGGCATTCATGTGCTTCTCAATCACACCCATGATCAGCCTTCGCTCTTCTTCAACGAGGGATTCCCCCAACTTGAATTTTCTTCCCCTGATGTCCACCTCGACCCATCCTTCAGCTGGGTGGGGCCTCCTCTCACTGGCAATGACCGCTCTCGCGATCCCTGACTCGCGAGGAGTGATCGTGCCTTCATCTTCTTCCTCAACTTGGGCCACCTGGGAGCCCCCCACCGCAGCGCTCTCCATCCTCTGAGCGCCTTGTGTTTCCCTGACCGCCAATCGCTCTTCGCGCACGCCTGGTGGTGGTTTTGTGGTGACATGGCACACACTTCTTTTTTGTTTCAAGCTGTTCTCATAACAGCGTCTTGCCTCAGCCTGATCCGATTTGATGGTTATCACGGCCCCTTCCATCGATGGCAGCTTCAACTTCATATGCCTTGTCGATGGTATTGCGCCCAGTCTATTGAGCGTTGGCCTTCCCAACAGGACATTGTACGCAGAAGGGGCGTTCACCACCAGGTACTTTATCTTTTCCGTGCGGGCTGTCGTTCCGTCAGTGAACGTTGTCCTCAGCTCGATGTATCCCCGCACTTCTACCTGATCCCCTGCAAAACCGTAGAGACAACCAGCATACGGTCTCAACTGATCAGGGGACAACTGTAGCTTGTTGAATGTTGGCCAGAACATGACATCCGCCGAGCTCCCTTGATCTACGAGTACTCTATGCACCTGTCTTCCTGCTGTGATGAGAGAAATGACCACAGGGTCGTTGTCGTGCGGGACAACGTCTCGTAGGTCTGCTTTCCTGAAGACAATGTCCACCTCAGGGTAATGAATCTCATTCACTGCATCTACCGCCATCACAGATCGAGTGTATCTCCTTCTTTGTGAAGCTGTGCATCCCCCACCAGAGAAGCCTCCAGCGATCGTCTGCACTTCCCCATGCACAGGGACCTCATGCTGTTGCTCTCCAGTTTGGGATCCTGACGCGCGATCACCCTGCGGCTCACGCAGGTAATCTGCTAGAAAGCCAGACTTCACCAACTCTGCCAGTTGGTGTCCCAGCGCCAAACAGGAATGAAGTGTATGGCCAAAGGCCTGGTGAAACTCACACCATTCATTCTTCTTCCTTCCGAGTACCTTGTCTGTCTTCTCTGGTACTCGTAGCCTTGCTGCTACGGCAGGAAGGGCGATGAGATCCGCCAATCCCACCATGAAGTTGTATCTCGGGGGTGCGTTATTCTCCCTTGCACGCCCCTTACTCTGGTCTTTGCCTGGTGCATAGGGACGAGGTTTTTCTCGCACCTTCTTCCCTTCTTTGGCCTCATGCACCCTCGCTTGCTGTGGTTTTCCTTGCCCTCCACGCGGTCTGGGTGGTGCAGCACTTCCCCTCTTCTCAGAAACTTCTGTTTCTGCCACTATGTGCGCCACCGCACGCCGTCGGATCTCTGCAAAAGTGCTGGGATGGCTCCTGATGAGAGACTCACTGAAAGGGCCAGGCAGCACTCCCTTCTTAAACGCGTGCACAAGCATATCTTCATCTTTGCTGGGTAGTCTAACCACTTGTGCTCCAAAACGGTTGAGGTAATCTTTCAGCGACTCCCCCTGGTATTGGCGCACATCGAACAGGTCGTAGGACACCACTGCAGGTGCCTTGTTGACGATGTATTGTTCAATGAAGAGCTTCGAGAACTGAGAGAAAGACGTGATGTGCCCTTCTGGTAAACTCACGAACCACTCCATGGCGATTCCGCTCAGTGTGCTCATGAACATCTTGCAGTATACAGCGTCTGAGGCCCCAGACAACATCATCTGGGTGTGGAATGCCGTCAGATGCGCCTCCGGGTCTTCTACCCCTTTGAACGACGCTTTTACCCCCACCAGGTTGGAAGGCACCATGGTTCCCATAATCTCAGGGGAGAATGGCATGGGAAATGCCCTTGGAGGTGAAGGCTGCCTAGACACCCTTTCGTCAACGACGTGCTCCCTCTGCGCCTGCAGCGTTCTTCTCAACTCTTCGTTGACACGATTCAGTTCGTCGTTCCTGCTTTGCGACGCAGCCAACTCCGCCTGCATCCTTTCTTGTTCGACTTTCGACGCTGCAGCGTTATCCTGCAGCGTGCGCACCATTTCCAGGACCTGCGCCATTGTCACAGCTCCTTCGTCAGCGGACGGCGCAGGTGATGGTTGTCTGTTTCTAGGCATCTTCTCTATCGGAGAAACTGATGAAACTCTGGTGAACTTTAAAACTATGGTATATGTGGGACAACGATTCACTCGTGCCCCACGGTGGGCGCCAAATGATCCTGCCGGCAACTTGAACGTGGGTGAATCGCTTCGTAACACTTTCTGCCCTGTCTTCGCGACTGTGTCTCCTGAAGAATCACCTTCTGAACTCTCTCTCTCAGATGTCTTCGAAATGTGACCTGCAAAATACACAGACGGCGCCTCTAGCGGCCGTTTGCACTCCGACGATCAAGTTAGTTCAACAGAACCACCAGAAAACTGGAAACTTAGTAAAAAACGTGTGTATCAGAAAAACTTGCACTCTGTTTTTTTTCCTCTCTCCTTTTTTTTTTCCTTTCTTTCTTTCCCCCACTCTCCCTCTGATTCTGTCTTTTATCCCTCTTTCCCTGCTTCTGGGCATAACAGAATTCTGTTATGCTTTTCTGGCATGTGTCAGAACCCTGTCGTGCTTTTCAGAGAAAGCGTACCTTCAGAATCAGCAATGGGGAGCGTGAGAGTCTGCGCATGTCTGCGCTTGGCTGCGCCTGTCTGTACCTTTAGCGGTACGGAGTGCTCTTTTGTCTGGACCGCACCCCTCTCAGATGGTGACACGTGGAGGCCTGCAATTCACATCTAACCACACACGTGTCACTTACTGGAAGGGCTCTAGCGCCTCTCTTTGTCTGCCTAAGCTACACCCTTGCGGAGTAACTTGGGATGCTTCTCTTATCTGGGCAAATTGCATACTCTTAGGAGAACGTCGGGTGTGGCTGGTCTAGGCGCACTCACCAAATGTTACTCTCTGCGTAGGCGACTTACCCTTCAGGATGACACGCACGTAATGGGTTGAGGGAATCACCAATCACCGACTGGCTTACTGGTTCCCTCAGGCCACTCTCGTGCATGATTCCTTGAGGTGTGCTCATGCGAGGTCCATGCGTAACGCTCTCGCTGGGAACCTTAGTCCCAGTTTAACTGCGTGTAACACGAGACCCCGATGACAATACACCCGATGACTGATCAGTGTTTATTCGCTACTCGCGCTCTGCCTCCAGGCGCGAGTCTGGGAACTGGTCTGCTGGTGGTCACTTGGCTACTGACCACCGATCACCATTCTGGGTGATCTATCCCCCGACCTCTCTGCCACCTGGTCCACGTGTCACCCTGTGAGTGGTCCACGTGGTTCTCTGATGCTGATGTCATCGACTACCGATGACCGATCGGATCAGTCATGAATTGGCACTTTAATTAGAATTGGATCAATGTTCTAATTCAATAACTCACCAAGACATTGCACCGAACCAAAGCTCACATGGAAGTCCATATATTGTCAAATTGAATCAAGCAACAAGAATGGAAGAAAACATAATTGAACTCAGCCAAAACCAGAAAACTACCAAACAGAAATTGAAGAATAAGCTAAGAAACACAAATTCAAACGGTGAAAAGGATGAAGAACACTAAAACAATGGAAACTGGCGATTGAAATTGCAAGAGATGAAAGAATGAACACTTACTGAATGAAGCTTGCTGGATTTGAGAATTTGGAATTGCATTCACGCCACTTGGAGTCTTGTTCCAAGATAAGTGAAAGGTTGCCGCCACTTGAAGCTCACCATTGGCACACAAGATAAGGCAAAGGAAGAAGAAGACAACAAGACTCACAATTTCTCTCTAAACTTGAGTATAGTTTCTTTACTTCTAATTTCCAAATCTGAATTTTACAAAGGCAAGCACCTTATTTATAGCCTAAGAGGTGCTGAAAAATAGGTGGGAAAATTCAAATGAAACTCATTTGAAGTTCCCACCAAAAACAAGTCACATGGGAGGTGTGACCTTTTTCTACTATGACACCTCCTAAAAACTACACCTACACCCCCCTACTAAGTCACATGGACAATGTGACTCTCTCTAATACATTCACACCTATTTATTTAATATCCACACCTCCTACAAGAGTCATTCAAATGATGCTCTTTTATTTAATGCTTGGCCTTGCCCCTCATGGTTTGGACTTGGGCTTCTTGGGCTTGGGTCTTCTTGGGCTTGGGCCTCATCTTTTGCAAAGACTAATAAGAAAAACTTTAAATGCTTTGGCCCTTGTCCATTTCTTCTATTGAAGACATCTTTTTTATTCTCATCAAAGGGTGAGTTCCTACTCTAGCTTCTATCCCAAGAAAGAATATAAAAGGGAGGGTAGCACATCTAGAGAAAAACCAAAGAAAACTACCAAGCCCTTAGCAAAAGATACCTCCACCCCACCCATCCGAGCTAGAAATGTTAAGTGCTTTAAGTGCTATGGAAGAGGGCATGTGCAAGCACAATGCCCAAACCAAAGGACTTTGTTTTTAGAGGGTGTAGACGAATACACTAGTGGCGAGGATGAGCCTAGTGAGAGAGGAAGGGGGAGAGGATGAGAGGGTAGCTTCATTAGAGGGAGAATTGCTAATGATTAGGAGAACCCTCAACAATCAACCTAGCACATCCATGGAAACACAAAGGGAGAACATCTTTCATACAAGATGCTATGTTTTAGAAAATATATGTTCCCTCATTAGTGATAGTGGATCTAGTTGCAATTGTTGTTGATCCTGCCGGTAGACCTAGCGTAAGAGCGTTGCCTCGTCACGAACCTCCTCACCAGCTTGACTCCACGTGGCTCTCAAGTTCGCACCACAGAAAATCTCTCTAAGAACCTGAAAACACAAGGTGGCGCCTCTGCGGCCGGTGGCGCTCCGACGCTCAAGTCAGTGACAAGAACACCCAAAAACTCAGAGAAAATATGCTCTGCAGAACCGTACTAAAGGCACACAACCCTAGCAAAATGAGCTGTAATGAAAACATACCTCTGCATATTCTGTTAAGTTTACCTTTATAGCTAGGTTTCTTCTCTCTCCAGGCCGTTATGCTTTTGGAGGCTTGGCTCGCATCCAGCCCTGCACGTGTCGCCATCTGGGCTGGGATAGCAGGTAGCGCCCAACCCTACACGTGTCGTCATTTGAGATAGGATAACTTGAGCGTCATTTCTCTATTGCTCCCAGCCCTACACGTGTCATCACCTAGGTTGGAGTAACTAGTAGCATCCAACCCTACACGTGTCGTCATCTGGGTTGGGGCAACTTGAACGTTATTTTTGTGTAGTAACCAGTCGCGCGGCTAAGTCCTCTACTCAAGGAGTAAGCTAGCACGCGACATGCTCTAGAGCACCACCTGACAAGGCGAGTATCGGGTGCAGCAAAGTGCACCATCTCTGTGATATCGCTTGTCGCTAATGGCACCCTCCTTATCGCAGCGCCATGCATGTTCTGGGTGAGGAAACCTTGCCTTCAACGAATGTCCACTCTGGGAATCCTGTCGCTGATAGGCAAGATGTTCCCTTCAACCCACACGCCCTATGCTGGCGCAACAATCACCTTACTGAAATTATACGCTTGAACTTACTCTTCCGAGCCTTCAGTAGCTTCCACTGAGTTTACTGGGAAATCCGGTGATGTGCACCTCGCGGCGGTGTCTGACCACCTCATCTCCCATTGCCAAACACGTCGATGACAGATAAACCCGGCGACAACCGACCATGTTTACTACAGAACGCCAGTTCCATGAACCGGCGACTACGCTCACCTCTGAACCATCCATCTTTCTCTTGCCCACGTGTTCCGCTGAGCACGCCCTACACAGTCACGTGCAAGACACGTCATCACACCCGATGACGTGGTCGATACAGTTGTAGTGCTAGAATGGTTGATAAGCTTAAACTACAAGTAGTTCCTCACCCAAAACCTTACAAATTACAATGGATTAATGAAAATGGGGAACTAAGTGTAGATAAGCAAGTGGAAGTCAAGTTTATGTGATGTAGTACCAATGGAAGCTTGCCACATCTTATTAGGGAGACCATGACAATTTGACAAAAAAACCTTACATCATGGTCTCACTAACGAGATTTCCTTCACCCATAAGCATAGGAAGTTTGTACTTAGTCCTTTATCACATTCTCAAGTGGTAAAAGACCAAATACAAATGAAACATAAGAGGGATGAGGAAAACAAAATAAAGAGTGCTAGAAAAAGAGAAAATCCTTAAGGATAGGAAGGCGTGGGAGAAGAGTGTTCCTTCCCACAAGGTTACTAAACAAGACAAGCCTTTTGAAAACGTCTTGGAAAATTTGCTTCTTGTTGAACAACCAAGCCTAGTCTTCTCCTCCTCACTCTCCAAAGTCTATTGAAAGTGAAGTCAAATCTATAAAATCTCTTTTAAAAGAAGTTTCACAAGCTGTACAAATGATTTCTTTTAGACAATTGGAGAATGAGAATAAAATCAATGAATTGGCTAAAGCCCAAGAGGAGAAATCCCAAAAATCACAAAAATCAAAGAAAACTCATACTCATGCATCTAGGAGTAATGAGTCTCTAGGGGAGGGAAGCCTTAGAATTAATGACTATTACCAACCACCCCCTAAAAGGAATAGGCAAAGGGAGCAAGAGGTGCCAAGGGAAACTAGAGTAAACCTACCTCACTTTCATGGTAAGGAGAATGTAGAAATCTACCTAGATTGGGAGATGAAGGTAGAACAACTCTTTGCTTGCCACAGGGTGAGTGAAGAACGTAAGGTACCCCTAGCCACCCTTAGCTTCCAAGGGAACGCCATGTATTGGTGGACCTCTCTCGAAAGAGAAAGGCGTCTTCATAGGGAACCTCCCATTACATATTGGAATGACCTTAAAGGAGCCCTAAGACGCCGACACATACCTTCCTACTACCATAGGGAGTTGATGGACAAGCTCCAAAGACTCCAACAAAAAAACATGAGTGTGGAAGAGTATTGATCCTGCCTGTTGACCAAGACGATGGAGCCTTGCCTCGTCAAACCTGGATCGACTTCTGCGCCGTGTTAACCTCCGTCCTTCACCGTGATTCACCTCAAGAACCTACAAAAGACAGAACGGCGCCGCTGCGGCCGATCACGCTCCGACGCCCAAGTCAGCGACTGAACCACCAAATACTAAGAGAAAACTCAAGAACTCTAAGGAACCGTGCAAAATTCTCTCTCAGCGTACTCAAACTCTCGCAAGCGTAAAGAAGTAATCTAAACGTGCGTACCTCAGAAGTTCGTTAGTGATCCGATCGGTCATCGGTAGTCGATGACGTCAGCAACAGAGAACCACGTGGACCACTCGCAGGGTGACACGTGGACCAGGTGGCAGAGAGGTCAGGGAGACGATCGCCAAGAGCGGTGATCGGTGGTCAGTAACCAAGCGACCACCGACAGATCAGGCGGCAGAGAGGTCGGGGGACAGATCATCCAGAATGGTGATCGGTGGTCAGTAGCCAAGTGGCCACCAACGGACCAGTTCTCAGACTCGCGCCTGGAGGCAGAGCGCGAGAAGTGAATAAACACTGATCAGTCATCGGGTGTATTGTCATCGGGGTCTCGTGTTACACGCAGTTAAACTGGGACTGAGGTTCCCAGCGAGAGCGTTACGCATGGATCTCGCATGAGCACACCTCAGGGAATCATGCACGAGAGTGGCCTGAGGGAACTAGTAAACCAGTCAGTGATTGGTAATTCCCTCAACCCATTACGTGCGTGGCATCGTGAAGGGTAAGTCGCCTACGCAGAGAGCAACGTTTGGTGAGTGTGCCTAGACCAGCCACACCCGACGTTCTCCTAAGAGTATGCGATTTACCCAGATAAGAGAAATATCCTAAGCTACTCCGCAAGGGCGTAACTTAGGCACACAAAGAGAAGCGCTAGAGCCCTTCCAGTAAATGACACGTGTGTGGTTAGATGTGAGTTGCAGGCCTCCACGTGTCACCATCTGAGAGGGGTGCGGTCCAGACAAAAGTGCACTCCGTACCATTAAGGGTACAGACAGGCGCAGCCCAGCGCAGAGACGCGCGGACACGCACAGACACCCACACTCTCTGATTCTCCAGGTACACTGTCTCTGAAAAGCGTAACAGGTTTCTGACACATGCCAGAAAAGCATAACAGAATTCTGTTATGCCCAGAAACAGAGACAGAGAGATAAAAGGAGGAATCAGGGAGAGAAGTTGGGGATACGAAAAACAGAGAGCAAGAGTTTTTCACACACGCTACTAGTTTTCTGATTTGGTGGTTCTGTGGACTAACTTGATCGTCGGAGTGCAAACGGCCGCCAGAGGCGCCGTCTGTGTGTTTTGCAGGTCACATTTGGAGATCCAAGAGAAGGTTCTGAGGGTGATTCTGCAGAAGACGTAGTCGCGTAGACAGGGCAGAGAGTGCTACGAAGCGATTCCTCCACGTTCGAGTTGCTGGCAGGATCATTTGGCGCCCACCGTGGGGCTCGAGCGAATCATTGTCCCATATACACCACAGTTTTTGAAGTTCACCAGAGTTTTATCAGTCTCTTTGATAGAGAAAGATGCCTAGAAACAGACAACCATCACCTGCGCCATCTGCTGACGAAGGACCTGTGACAATGGCGCAGGTCCTGGAAATGGTGCGCACGCTGCAGGATAACGCCGCAGCGTCGAAAGTTGAACAAGAAAGGATGCAGACGGAGTTGGCTGCGTCGCAAAGCAGGAACGACGAGCTGAATCGCGTCAACGAAGAGTTGAGAAGGACGCTGCAGACGCAGAGGGAACGCATTGTTGAGGAAAGGGTGTCTAAGCAGCCCTCACCTCCAAGAGCATTCCCCATGCCATTCTCCCCTGAGATTATGGGAACCATGGTGCCTCCCAACCTGGTGGGGGTGAAGGCATCGTTCAAGGGGGTAGAAGACCCGGAGGCGCATCTGACGGCGTTCCACACCCAGATGATGTTGTCTGGGGGCTCAGACGCTGTGTACTGCAAGATGTTCATGAGCACGTTGAGCGGAATCGCCATGGAGTGGTTCGTGAGTTTACCAGAAGGACATATCACGTCTTTCTCTCAGTTTACAAAGCTCTTCACTGAGCAATATATCGTCAACAAAGCACCGGCAGTGGTGTCATACGACTTGTTCGACGTGCGTCAATACCAAGGTGAGTCGCTGAAGGACTACCTCAACCGTTTTGGGGCACAAGTGGTTAGATTGCCCAGCAAAGATGAAGATATGCTGGTGCACGCGTTTAAGAAGGGAGTGCTGCCTGGCCCCTTCAGCGAGTCCCTCATCAGGAGCCATCCCAGCACCTTTGCAGAGATCCGACGACGGGCGGTGGCGCACATAGTGGCAGAAACAGAGGTTTCTGAGAAGAGGGGAAGTACTGCACCACCAAGACCGCGTGGAGGGCAAGGAAAGCCACAGCAAGCAAGGGTGCATGAGGCCAAAGAAGGGAAGAAGGTGCGGGAAAAACCTCGTCCCTATGCACCGGGCAAAGATTAGAGCAGGGGGCGTGCAAGGGAGAATAACGCACCCCCGAGATACAACTTCATGGTAGGATTGGCGGATCTCATCGCCCTTCCTGCTGTAGCAGCAAGACTACGAGTACCAGAGAAGACAGATAAGGTACTCGGAAGGAAGAAGAATGAATGATGCGAGTTTCACCAGGCCTTTGGCCATACACTTCACTCCTGTTTGGCACTGGGACACCAACTGGCAGAGTTGGTGAAGTCTGGTTTTCTAGCAGATTACCTGCGTGAGCCGCAGGGTGATCGTGCGTCAGGATCCCAGACTGGAGAACAACAGCATGAAGTCCTTGTGCATGGGGAAGTGCAGACGATCGCAGGAGGCTTCTCTGGTGGGGGATGCACAGCTTCACAGAGAAGGAGATACGCTCGATCGGTGATGGCGGTAGATGCGGTAAATGAGAGTCACTACCCTGAAGTGGACATTATCTTCAGGAAAGCTGATCTACGGGACGTTGTCCCGCACGACAACGACCCTGTGGTCATTTCTCTCATCACAGCGGGAAGACGAGTGCATAGAGTACTCGTAGATCAAGGAAGCTCGGCAGACGTCATGTTCTGATCAGCTGAGACCGTATACCGGGTGTCTCTACGGTTTTGCAGGAGATCAGGTAGAGGTGCGGGGACACATCGAGCTGAGGACAACGTTCACTAACGGAACGACAGCCCGCACTGAAAGGATAAAGTACCTGGTGGTGAATGCCCCTTCTGCGTACAATGTCTTGTTGGGGAGACCAACACTCAATAGGTTGGGCGCAATACCATCGACGAGGCACATGAAGTTGAAGCTGCCGTCGATGGAGGGGACCGTGATAACCATCAAGTCGGATAAGGCTGAGGCAAGACGCTGTTATAAGAACAGCTTGAAGTAAAAGAGAAGTGTGTGCCACATCACCACGAAACCACCACCAGGCGTGCGCGAAGAGCGATCGGTGGTCAGGGAGATACATGGCGCTCAGAGGATGGAGGATGCTGCGGTGGGGGGCTCCCAGGTAGCCCAAGTTGAAGAAGAGGAGGGAGGCGCGATCACTCCTCGCGAGTCAGGGATCGCGAGGGCGGTCATCGCCAATGAGAGAAGGCCCCACCCAGTTGAAGGGTGGGTTGAAGTGGACATCGGGGGAAGAAAGTTCAAGTTAGGGGGATCCCTCGTTGAAGAAGAGCGAAGGCTGATCATGGGTGTGATTGAGAAGCACATGAATGCCTTTGCATGGTCAGCATCCGACATGCCAGGTATCGACCCCGATTTCCTCTGCCATCGTCTGTCGATGGACCCTATGGTTCGACCTGTGCGACAGAGGCGAAGGAAATTCAACGAGGAGAAGAGGAAGGTGATCCACGACGAAGCGCAGAAGCTCCTTGTCGCAGGGCACATCAGAGAAATCCAGTACCCCGAGTGGCTAGCGAATGTGGTACTGGTTCAGAAGGCAAGCGGCAAGTGGAGAATGTGCGTCGACTTCACTGACCTCAACAAGGCGTGCCCCAAGGATTCTTACCCCTTACCCAGTATAGATGCTCTAGTTGATAGCGCATCGGGGGGAAAGCTACTCAGCTTCTTGGACGCTTTCTCGGGGTACAACCAGATCAGGATGCACCCATGGATGAGTGCAAGACTGCGTTTATGACGGAACGGTCTTGCTATTGCTACAAGGTCATGCCATTTGGGTTAAAGAATGCGGGGGCTACCTACCAGCGGCTCATGGATAGGGTGCTCTCGCCCATGCTGGGAAGGAACGTACACGCCTATGTAGATGACATGGTGGTTACGTCCCAAGAGAAGAAGCATCACGCAGCTGATCTGGAAGAGCTATTCACCACCATTGCCAAGTACAGGCTGAAGCTCAACCCTGAGAAATGCATTTTTGGTGTGGAGGCTGGGAGGTTCTTGGGTTTCCTCTTAACAGAGCGGGGAATCGAAGCTAACCCAGAGAAGTGTGCGGCGATCGTGGCAATGAGGAGCCCAACGACGGTGAAGGAAGTGCAGCAGCTCACCGGTCGCTTGGCGGCTTTGTCCCGGTTTATGTCCGCTGGAGGGGAGAAAGGTCACCCATACTTCCAGTGTCTCAAACGCAACAGCAGATTTCTCTGGACGCAGGAGTGCGAGGAGGCCTTCATCAAGTTAAAGGGGTATCTGGCGAGCCCACCAGTCTTGCGAAAACATCAGGTAGGCATCCCTCTTCGTCTATACTTTGCTGTGACGGAGAGAGCAGTCAGCTCAATCCTGGTGCAAGAACAAGATCAGACCCAGAGGCCTGTTTACTTTGTGAGTAAGGTGCTGCAAGGCCCTGAAACAAGGTACCAGGCCCTCGAGAAGGCTGCTCTGGCGGTGGTGTTTTCAGCCAGAAGACTCAGGCATTACTTCCACAGCTTCACAGTGGTGGTGATGACTGATCTGCCTATCCAGAACGTATTGAAGAAACCTGATGTAGCAGGAAGGATGGTCAAATGGGCGGTGGAATTGTCAGAATTTGACATCCAGTACGAGCCCCGAGGACCGATCAAGGGGCAGGTGTTCGCGGACTTTGTCGTCGAGCTGTCGTCGATCGCGACACCTGCAGAAGGATTAGACTTCCGATGGGTATTATTGGTGGATGGCTCCTCTAATCAGCAGGGGAGCGGCGCGGGAGTCATCCTGGAGGGACCAAACGGGGTACTGATCGAACAGTCCCTCCGCTTCGCCTTCAAAGCTAGCAACAATCAGACGGAGTATGAAGCCCTGATCGCGGGAATGTTGCTAGCAAGAGAAATGGGAGCAAGAAATCTGCTGGCCAAAGCGACTCTTTGCTGGTCACCGGGCAGGTTACAGGGGAGTTCCAAGCAAAAGATCCCCAGATGGCAGCCTACCTGGAGTATGTGCGGCTCCTGAAGACGTCCTTCGCTGAGTTTGAATTAGTGCACGTGCCAAGAGAGCAAAATGCCAGAGCAGACCTGCTTGCCAAGCTGGCCAGCTCAGGCAAAGGGGGGAAGCAGAGGACCGTCATTCAGGAGACCCTGAAGGTGCCACGCGCGTTCGTGTCGGACAACCAGGTACTTCATATATACAAGTCAATGGAGCGTCTAACGATCAGTCATCGGTCGATGACCCAAGAAACGCTGAGAGCACCGAGAGTGAGATCGCGACCGTCAAAGACCGATGAGTCGATGGAGGTCCACGCGGGGAAGGAACCCGACACCTGGATGACGCCATACCAGCTATACTTAGAAGATGGTGTACTCCCGCTCGATGCGGCAGAGGCCAAAAGATAAAGAGGAGTTCAAGTAAGTTCACTCTTATAGATGGAAACCTCTTTAGATTTGGATTTTCTCACCCTGTGCAGATCTGTGTGCACGGCGAGCAATGCACCAGACTCATGTCTGAGCTGCACGAGGGGGTGTGCGGAAGCCACGTAGGTGGTCGCGCTTTAGCAAGTAGAGTACTCCGCGCGGGGTACTACTGGCCAAAGTTGAAGGAAGACTGCATAAGGTTTGCTCAGCGTTGCAAACAGTGTCAACTGCATGCAGACTGGCACAAGGCACCCCCTGAGGAGTTGAGGTCCATCCATAGCCCGTGGCCATTCCATACATGGGGGATTGACATCCTAGGACCCTTTCCCCTGGCGGTGAGGCAGATGAAGTTCCTCATCGTGGCCATCGAGTATTTCACCAAGTGGGTGGAGGCAGAGCCAGTCGTACACATCACCGCACAGAAAGTCGAGCACTTCGTCTGGAAGAACATTGTCTGCCGCTTCGGAATACCCAAGAGGCTGGTCTCCGACAATGGCACCCAGTTCACAGGTCATCAGCTGAGGAAGATGTGTGAAGAGTTAAAGATACAACAGGTTTTCGCTTCAGTGGAACACCCACAAACCAATGGGCAGGTGGAGTCAGCAAATCCAGTACTGCTCAGGGGGCTGAAGCGAAGACTAGACAAGGCCAAAGGAGGCTGGGCAGAGGAGGTCCCCAGAATTGTATGGTCTTATCACACCACCCCACAGTCCAGCACCCATGAGACACCCTTCAGCCTTGTCTATGGGACAGACGCCACGATTCCTGTAGAGATACAGGAGAGCTCCCCCAGATTCTTGAACTTCGTTGCTGAAGAGTCCAATGAAGAGCGTAGGGTGAATCTGGACCTGCTAGAGGAAGTGCGAGAAGAGGCCAGAGTCAGTGCTGAAGCTGTGAAGAGAAGAGTAGAGCGGAGGCACAACTCTAAAGTAAGGCCCAGGCGCTTCCAGGAAGGTGATCTGGTGATGAGAAAGGCGCACCAGAACGACATGCAGAACAAGTTGTCCCCAAAGTGGACAGGCCCGTACAGAGTGGTGGAGACATTGGAGAACGGAGCCTATCGCCTAGAGACTCTGGAGGGAGGAGCAATCCCCAGAACGTGGAACACCACCCATTTAAAATTTTATTTCAGTTAAAATTGTACAGTAATGGCGTTCTCGCGCTAAAAGATACATGCCTTGTATGTGTTGGAAACAGTTGAACAGACAAGGGGGCACTCTTTTCCCTAAGGAAGGTTTTTAACGAGGCCACCCAATTAAAGAAAAAATTTCAGCATATCAAGTGTGCTCAAGTATTAAAGTTAAAGTCCTCCTTGCCCCAGGTGCAAGTGCAGGCGATTGGTTAGGCCCTACTTGCCCTAGGCGCAAGTACTGGCACCAATCCAAGCCTTCCTCACCCCAGGTGTGAGCGCAAGCAGTCAAAGGTTTGAAAAGCCAGGGATGCTAGTAAAACCAAGGGAGGGAAAGGAAAGGTTTTGACAAAACGTCCTTACCCGCTTGGCATGCACCAGTACTGGCCCAGTAAGGCTCTTAGTCCGAAACCCTTCTCACCCCAGGAGTGAGGCAGGGAATGAACGACTCAACGCCCCGAAGGTTGATGACCTTGGGGAAAGTAAGAGGGGTTAGCGAGAAACACTTTTATTTCCCCAAAACAAGGCATCACCTCGAGCGATCGATGTCAAGGTTCTCTATGCACTTAGCGCTAGAGCAACAGGGAAGCTAGGTGAAGATCGAAGAACGATCACTGATGAGTCGTCAGTGATTGGTTAGTGGTGTGAAGCAGCGCACGAGGACTGTCAAACACCAAGCTAAGGGAATAGCCAGTCGTGATCAAGTAGAAGCGAAAGAATAAGAGAAGCAGATCGCGCTAAGCCTAAGCTGGTTAACACTTAGTCGTGCGCAAAGTGAAAGACAAAGCTCAAGATCGCGCTAAGCCTAAGCTGATTAACACTTAGTCGTGTGCGAAAGGAAAGATAAAGCCCAAGATCGCGCTGAACCTAAGCTAGCTAACCGTTAGTCGCGCGCATAAAGACAAGTGAAGCTCAAAGAAAATACAAGGGAAGAAACTTATGCAATAAAAGAAGCATTGAGAGTTTGTATTCACAGTCAAGTCTTATACAAATTTCAGAGTAATAAGAAAATTGTGCAGAAGTTAAATTTACAGAGAAGAGAAAAGATTAAGGGGCAGGAGGGATGAGCTTTCCATCTACCACTTCATGATAGATGCTGAACTGCGAGAGGTCCAGGTCCGGGAGAACGCATCTGATTTGCTCGAGTGCTAGCTCGAATCCATCAGTAAGGGCATCAACACCCACATTCATCAAATCAGCATTCTCCGCCTCCAGTTTCTACTTTGAGGCCTCCGCAGCATCCCTCTCAGTGGTGATGGCAGCAAGGGAGGAGGCAGCTTCAGACAGTTTGCCCACCACCTCCTCGAGTCTCTTCTCCCCAGCAGCAGCTGCTTCTTTGGTGGACTCGAGCTCCCCCACTATTTGAGAATTCAGTTGGCGTAGGGAGGAGGTCTCGGCCCGCAGCTCCCCCACTGTGCAGTCCAAAGAACTAACAGCTTGCCCCATCAAGATCTCTGTTTAGATGGTCTCTTGGACCTGCGCTAGGTACTCCCTCCTAGCTTTCTCCACCATGCCCCGCATCAACTCCACAGATTCTTGGGCAGCTTCGAAGTCACTTCGCAGTGACTCCTTGTCGTGCTCAAGATCCTTCACCCTCTTCTCCAGGGCTAGTTGCTTGTGATGCTGGGTGGAAAACTCCAGAGAGAGCACTACCTGCTTGGCCAGGTGCATATCCACCTCATCACCACTCCACTCGACAAGCTCCCGGTTGCTTATGAGTTGTCGGACCAGGGTGATGACCCTGCTGAAGTTTTCGTGGTTGGCCCCAGAAGTGCTTGGGCGCAAGTTGGACCCCCCACCTTCAGCAGTGGCGGTGGGGATTGGCAGTGGTGGTGGTGGACCCCCAGCAGGATGAGCAGGTGGACCAGGTGATTCGCCTGCTGGGGGGAAGATGGCAGTTGGGAAGTTGGAGGCAACTGCTGGCTCGGAGAAGGAAGACTGGAGGGCTCTGAGGCAGGTTGAGCACAGGGAGGTGGGGAAGACCCTTCCTCTATGATCCTGCCTGTTGACCGGAACGCTGGAAACTGCCTCGTCAAAGGATCGACGTGCGCACCGCTTCAAACCTCCGTTCTTCTTCGAGATCCACCTCAAGAACCTGCAAAGGAACAGAGCGGCGCTGCTGCGGCCGATCGCACTCCAACGCCCAAGTCAGTGACCGAATCACCAAATACTAAGAGAACAGGAACCGTGCAAATTCTCTCTCACAGTAAGCTCTATAACTCGCAAGCGTAAAGAGTGTAATCTGAACGCGCGTACCTCAGAAAGTTCGTTGAGAACTCTTATATACCTGGTTACTTTCTCTCTCCTGGCAGTTACAGACTTGGACACGTGGACACGTGGCTCGCATCTAGTCGTACACGTGCCTTCATCTGGGGCCTCCTTGACTTGGGCGCTGCTTCTACTCTCATTTTGCTAAGTTACTTATGCATGGTACTGCCCAGTGCACAGCTAACTTGGGAGCGCGATCTCTACTGGAACTGGCGAGTTAGGGTGCCTTCGTACACCTTCCCTGTGGTCTCGCCGGCCGCCTTCATAATCTGCACCACCTTCATCTCTGGCGATGTGCTTGCTCTGGCGATCTCCAATCACTAGGTCGCCTGAGTTTACATCTGGCGATTTCATCTTTAACCCGGTGATCGCCGGTTCTGGTATGCTGGAGATCGAAACACGCCAACTTAATAACTGGCGACTACTAGGGCGGTACACAAGCCCCCCAGTCTTAAGCGAAGACTTGTCCAGCGAAAAGACTAGAAGAGTCACGTCTACACCGGTCTACGTGGCACTGACGCAGAATTCCAAGCGGTTGTACCTTCTGCTCCTCTGACGCTCCACCAAACCCCTCACCCATCGTTCGACACGTGGCTTCATCAACGGCTACCTTCAGTTACCGTTTGCCCTTCCCAAACCCATTTCGAAAAAACTCTTAAACCCATTTTCACCCCACACTGTTCCATCACTTTTCTTCATATTCACAAACGCTCTAACTTCCTCCTGCAAAAAACTCTCAGCGCCCTCCAACATTCTGAATCACCATCATCCTTCGTCGTCTTCCTGATCATCAAAAGGTACCTACTTTCCTTCTTCCACTGGTTTTTCTTGCATTTTAACCGTTTCGCATCATCCTATAACTGTCTGGTGCATACGCTGTGGGTTACTTTTTCCATTTCTCCTTCTGCGTAACTTAGGGCTTCGTCAATCGTCGCAACGAACCTTCGTTCGTTCGCTTTTACCCTTTTCCCACGATCGAGTCAGCCTCTGCGAACCCTGATCATTTTCTTCCTTTGCAGCTTCGAGAATGACCCGCTCAAAGATCACCCCGAATCCTCCTCCTTCATCGCGACACCCCTCTTCTCAAGCACTCATCCCACCGCGAGCACGCGGTGCTTCATCTTCCCAGGCTGAGAGGCCTGCACCTTCCCGCCCCAACCTGGCTCAGGCGACCCCACCTATCGCCGGAGGAGTCCCCGTTCCCCTGCCAGACTTCGGAAAACTCTACCCCTGGGCCAACTCGACCCTGTTGAGGGAAACGTCTTCCGTGAACACTGCTGGCGCAGTCTTTCGATTGACAAAGGGGGATGAGCCTCACCAAACATTTCATAAGGAGCACGATGAAAAGATGATAGTGCTACCTTGCCCCCCCGATCTGCCCGTTTGTGCCGATAATAAGGTGAGCGCTGACGGGCCCTTCTGCTTCGTCTACACAACCTTATTCAAGAAGGTGAAGCTCAAGTTCCCTTTCACACGTTTCGAAAGGGAGCTCCTTACCGAGCTCAACATCGCCGCCGCCCAGCTCCATCCCAACAGCTGGGCCTTTGTGCGAGCGTTCCAAGTGATGTGCGACCACCTGGGGTTGCCTGCATCCGTAGACGTGTTTTTGTTTCTCTTTGAAGCCAAGCACCCAGGAGACCGCCTGTGGGTTAGCTTGAATGCGATTACTGGGAGGTCAATCTTCTCCATCTTCCAGCAATCTTATAAAGACTGGAAAGGGAAATTCGTCCAAGTGCGCCATAACGACAAGGACGCCTCCCTACTTGACGGCTTCCCCTTGTACTGGGTGGACAAGGGGAAGAAAGAGTCCAAGAGCTGCTTCAGGAGACCCAGAAGTCCTGATAGCATGGGAGCGTTGGACAGAGATCTCTGCCTTTTCTGGAAAAGGGTGGCGGATGCCAACATCACTTTCCTTACCACCACCCTGATCTGCTTCGAATTCTACGAGGAGCAACTCGAAATTCGAATAGGTTAGAACATTTAAACTGCTGTTTTAATATTGCTTCCGTTTAACTGTTTCTGGGCGTCTTGTGCGTTATGCGCAAGACTTTGGTTTTATTTTTCTGCACCGATCATCTGCTTTGCTGCATACTGCCTTATGCACTTATTTTCTCTCTGAGTTAACCCATGCATTTTCGTTTTATGCAGATAACATGTTGGGCAAGGGTATGCTCGCCGAATTGAGGGCGCTCGCCCGAACCCACGGGTTGGCGACGGGCTCTCAAACAGTGCCGAATTCCATGGTGGAGATCGCCGCCACTCAGGGCCGATCGCCACCTAAGGGCCCAGCTCCCTCTGACGTCCAACCTGCCGCCCAGCGAAAGAAACTTGTCCTCAAGAGGCCTAAGAGGAAAGCTCCCCAGATGGTCCACGAGGATGAGGAAGAAGATGACGAGGTCACCGAAGACGGCCTTGTTACAAAGAGGAAGAGGGTGGCACCTTCTTCACCACCTGCCCCGCCCCCTCTTCCAACCTCAACACCGCCATCTACGCCTGCTCCGCCTCCAACAATGCCATCTCCACCAGCTCCCGCTTCCCCAGTCCAAGCCATTCCATTGGCAACTGCACCACCTGCGGTCGAGGCCGCCGAGGACAATTTCTTGGAGGACCCCCTGAGCGCCTCCACGCCACATGTATCAGCTGGAGGGGGTCCTCCCTCTAATGCCTCAGCTGCAGATGCCGCTCCAATCGGGGATGAGGTTGCCCACACCTCTCCGATTCTGATCACCGAGTCCCCGACGTCGCCACCACGAGCAGAAGCACCCACTGAGGAACCAACCAAAGAGGGTGGCGATGGAAACCAACAACAGGCCCCACCAGCGCCTCTCCAAGCAGCAAACCTCCCTCTCGAGGTCACGAGGATGTGGGAGCCTTTATCTGCTAAACTGAAGACGATAGCAGAAGACATTCCTGCCATCATAGCTAGGGCGGTGCAGAGCTCCACGAGGAAGCTCCAGGACGACCTCTTCAACCTCAAAACAGAGAACAGCACCATGAAGGTTGAGGTGGAGAAGTTGTCCTTCAACTTGACGCTCGCGGAGATTGAACACTCCCGAGTGGAAGACGCAATGAGCACCGAGCTCAGATTGGCGCGCAAGGAGGCCACTGATCTCCGCCATAAGGTGCAGCAACTGGCTCAAGAAAAGATTGAACTGGAGAGCAAGATTGTGCCTTATCGCGTCAAGGTGGCTGACCTGGAGGCTCTCATAAAAACTGACGCCGCCAGGGTGAAGAAATTGGAGCAAAGGTCAGCCGACCAAGAGACCCTCCTTGGAAAGGTGGAAAAGGCAAGGGATGACGCCATGGCTGAGCTCGCTGAAGCCAACAAGAAAAAAGGGGAGCTTGCCGCCGAATTGGGACAAGCGCAAGCAAAATCCAAGAAGGTTGCTGAAGACCTTCTCCAGGCTCAAGAAACCAATGAACAACTCAAGAAACAAGTTGAAGAGCTGGAGCAGCAGAATAAGGAGCTGAAAGAGCAAACTGAAGATCTCAAGAAACGGATTGAGGAGCTTCAGAAACAGATTGAAGAACTCAAGCTGAATTCTGCTCAAATTCTGGCTGCTGGATTCGAAGCTGCGCAGGAACAATTTGCCTGCTTGTTCCCCGACCTGGACCTCAGCATGGTGTCTCTTGATAACGAGGTAGTGGATGGAAAAGTGGTTCCCGCTGAAGACTAATCGATTCTCTCCGTCTGCTACCTTCGTGCCCTTTCCTTGTATATAATTCTGTAATGAACTCGTATTTTCTTGTACGCGTATTTTCCAGCTGATACTTTACTTAATGAAATTACTTTGCATCTTTTCTTGTAACCTCTTCGTCTACCTTTAACTTTCCTTGCGTGATTTACGTCGAAGAAATAACTTAGTAATCTCGTAGGCACGATCTTGTACTTAGCCGTTTCGAACCATCTCAACCTCGAAGAATAATCACATTTATCAACTCGCAAACTTAAGGCAATGAACCTTAGCGTAAAATGATACTTCAAGCAATGGGCTTTAACTCAACCCCTGGCTTTATGACGTTGTTACACCCGATCTGCTTCATCAAACGGGTCTTTGACTTCTCGCCATTGCTTGAACGTTTCCTGGTCGCCAGAGGCTCTTGGCGACACCAGCTTCTTCCTGCATTCACACCTTGGCCATTGCTCTTTCATCTGGGGGTAGAGGCGCCTTTCGGATCCTTCTCTACCTCCTTGTGCTTCAGAGCAAGAGACCGGGTGGCTAGGCGTTCTCTTCGAACCTACCTTAGCCACCCTCAGAACTTCTTCCACCCTCTACACCATACCTGAACTCGTTCGAGACGAGAAGGATTTTATCTTCCCTGAACTCGCTCATAGGCGAGAAGGTCTTTAACTCGCCTGAACTCGCTCATAGGCGAGAAGGTCTTTAACTCGTGCCTCTACATTGCCCCAGGGGTTACATCTTCTCGCCCCCAGAAATACTGAGGACTTTTACTGGTGCCTCTACATTGCCCCAGGGGTTACATCTTCTCGCCCCCAGAAACACTGAGGACTTTTACTGGTGCCTCTACATTGCCCCAGGGGTTACATCTTCTCGCCCCCAGAAACACTGAGGACTTTTCACTGGTTCCTCTACATTACCCCAGGGGTTACATCTTCTCGCCCCCAGAAACACTGAGGACTTTTCACTCTTTCTCGCCTACACTCGCTCGACGGCGAGGAGGTCTTTTACTTGCCTCTACATTGCCCCAGGGGTTACATCTTCTCGCCCCCAGAAACACTGAGGACTTTTCGCTCTTCCTCGCCTGCACTCGCTCAGCGCCGAGGAGGTCTTTAACTTGCCTCAGGACGCGCGAGGGCGTTGAGGTCTTTCAACTGGTGCCTCCGATCGCCGAAAGACGATGAGGACTTAAAAAACTTTAACTGATGCCTCCAATCGCCGAAAAACGATGAGGACTTAAAAACTTTAACTGATGCCTCCAATCGCCGAAAAACGATGAGGACTTAAAAACTTTTACTGATGCCTCCAATCGCCGAAAAACGATGAGGACTTAAAAACCTTTTAGAAAGCATGCAATATATCTTTAACTCGCCTTGAGTCACGTACAAGTGACAAGGTCTATCTTCAAAACTTTTTTGAAAACAGCAAGCATGCAATCTGAAAACGGCTTATACCTCAAAAACTCTTCTTTTATTGGGTGGCCTCATTAAAAACCCTCCTTAGGGAAAAAAGAGTGCCCCCTTCAAACTGTTTTATCAGAGTCATTGTAATATAACCTTTGTGTTTGTCTTTACTTACAAAGCTCTTAACTATAGTACAACTTCAGGTGCGTGGCGTTCCAGGTGCGAGGAATCGCCCCTCCTTCCAGCGTCTCTAAGCGGTAGGCGCCGTTCCCGAGCGCCTCGGTTATTCTGAACGGTCCCGTCCACTTAGGCGACAGCTTATTCTCCATCTCGTACTGGTGGGCTTTTCTCATCACCAGGTCGCCTTCTCTAAATTGCCTTGGCATCACCTTCGAGTTGTACCTTCGTTCAATCCTTCTCTTCACCGCCTCAGCCTTCAATCTCGCCTCTTCCCTGACCTCGTCCAGTAGATCCAGGTTCAGCCTTCTCTCTTCATTCGAGTCTTCCTCTACAAAGTTCTGGAATCTCGGCGAGCTCTCCTGGATCTCTACTGGAATCATCGCATCACACCCATAGACAAAACTGAACGGGGTCTCATGGGTTCCTGACTGCTCGGTGGTGTGGTATGCCCAGACTATACGGGGCACCTCCTCAACCCAGCTTCCCTTGGCTTTTTCTAGCCTTCTCTTTAAACCTCTCAACAACACCCGATTAGCTGACTCCACCTGGCCATTTGTCTGAGGGTGCTCGACGGATGCAAACACTTGTTGAATTCCCACCCCTTCGCAAAGCTTCTTCAACAGGTGACTTGCAAACTGGGTCCCATTGTCCGACACCAGGCGCTTAGGCACTCCAAACCGGCACACGATGTTCTTCCACACGAAACCTTCGATCTTGTGTGCGGTGATCTGGGCTACTGGTTCTGCTTCGATCCACTTGGTGAAATATTCAATTGCCACCACCAAGTACTTCATCTGCCTGATCGCTAGCGGAAAAGGTCCAGGATGTCAATTCCCCACGTATGAAACGGCCAAGGGCTGTAAATCGACTTCAACTCCTCGGGAGGCGCCTTGTGCCAATCGGCGTGCTGTTGGCACTGTTTGCAACACTGCGCATACTTCTTGCAGTCTTCTCTCATCGTTGGCCAGTAGTAGCCTGCACGGAGAGTCCTTGCGGCCAGAGCTCGACCCCCGACGTGGCTTCCACATATACCTTCGTGGAGCTCCGCCATGATTCTCGTGCACTTCTCGCCATGTATACATTCCAGGAGCGGGTGAGTGAACCCAAACCTGTACAGATCGCCATCAATCAAGGTGTACTTGCTAGAATTCTTCTTTACCTTCCTAGCCTCAGTCGGATCCAGTGGGAGAAGGCCATCTGCCAGGAACCGCTTGTATTGTGTTATCCAAGTGTCTGGCTCATGGGTAGCGCAGACCTGCATCACGTCTACCTTCTCTCCCCGACATGCTCTAATTCTCGGCGATCTCAGAGTTTCTTGCGTCAGGGACTTATGGCTTCTCGCTGCTTTCTCCGTCGACTTGCCTATCTGAAGGACCAGGTGATCTGCCACAAATGCCCTCGGCGTCTTCAGAGTTTCTTGAATCACCGTCCTCTGCCTACCCCCCTTGCCTGAACTGGCGAGCTTAGCTAGCAAGTCAGCTCGGGCATTCTGCTCTCTGGGCACATGCACTACTTCAAAGGAGGCAAAGGAACTCTTCAACTCCTGCACATATTCCAGATAGGCCGCCATTTGTGGATCTTTAGCCTGGAACTCGCCTGTCACTTGCCCTGTGACTAGCAGCGAGTCACTCTTAGCCATCAGCACCCTAGCTCCCATCTTCTTGGCCAGTAAAATTCCGGCTATCAGCGCCTCATACTCTGCTTGATTGTTACTGGCTTTTAAGGCGAATCTCAAAGATTGCTCGATCAGCACGCCATTGGGTCCTTCTAAAATGACTCCGGCACCGCTACCCTGCTGGTTCGACGATCCATCCACCGAGAGTACCCAACACCTTACTGATATCTCGTTTCGGGGCCCTGCAACACCTTACTGACAAAATAGATAGGCTTCTGAGCCTGATCTTGGTCTTGGGCGAGCACCGCACTCACCGCCCTCTCAGTTACAGCAAAATACAACCTGAGAGGGATTCCCACCAGCGGTTTGCACAAAACCGGCGGGCTCGCCAGGTACTCCTTCAGCTTGACGAAGGCTTCCTCGCAGTCCTTCGTCCAGGCAAACTTGTTATTGCGCCTCAAGCACTGAAAATAGGGATGTCCCTTCTCTCCGCTAGCTGACACGAAGCGAGACAGGGCTGCCATCCGACTTGTTAGCTGTTGAACCTCCTTCACCGTAGCTGGGCTCCTCATCGCCAAGATGGCGGCGCACTTATCAGGGTTGGCCTCTATGCCTCTTTCAGTCAAGAGGAAACCCAAAAACTTCCCAGCTTCCACGCCGAAAATGCATTTCTCTGGATTCAGCTTCAATCTGAATTTGGCGGTCGTTGTGAACAATTCCTCGAAGTCGGCAACGTGCTTGCTTTTTTCCGGCGAGGTCACGACCATGTCATCGACATACGCTTGCACGTTCCTTCCCAGCATCGGTGCAAGCACCCGATCCATCAGCCTCTGGTACGTGGCCCCCGCGTTCTTCAGCCCAAACGGCATCACCTTATAGCAATAGCACGACCTCTCCGTCATGAAGGCTGTCTTCTCTTCATCCATGGGATGCATCTTCTGGTTATACCCCGAGAAGGCATCCAGGAAACTCAGCAACTTACACCCCGCAGCGCTGTCCAGCAGGGCGTCTATACTTGGTAAAGGATACGAATCCTTTGGGCAAGCTTTGTTTAGGTCAGTGAAATCGACGCACATGCGCTATTTCCCATTACTCTTCTTCACCAGCACGACATTTGCCAGCCATTCAGGGTACTGAACCTCCCTGATGTGGCCTGCAGCGAGGAGCTTCTGTGTTTCATCTCTGATCGCCTGCCTTCTCTCCTCGTTGAACTTTCTTTTTCTTTGTCGCACTGGTCTCACCAAGTCATCCATCGCCAGATGATGGCACAAGAAGTCGGGATCAATCCCGGGCATGTCCGAAGCGGACCATGCAAACGCGTCCAGATGCCGCTCAATCACCTTGGCGATCTGGTCCTGGAGCTCGACCTCCAGAGATCTTCCCAGCTTGAAGATCTTCCCCCCGATCTCTTTCTCGAGCCACTGCTCGACAGGTTTTGGCCTGGATTCTCTGGCGATCACCGCCCTGGCGATTCCCTGCTCTCTCGCTTCCTCAGGGCGATTCCGCGCCTCTTCCTCCCCCAGACCAGCGTTTCCTTCCCCCAGCTTAGCGTTTCCTTCCCCCAGCTCAGCGTCCACCATCTCCACGTCCCTTCCGGCGGTCTCTTCTGTTACCGTCGATCTGGGCTTTACACCAGGAGGTGGGGTGGTTGTTACATAACTCACTGATCTCTTGTTTTTCAGGCAATTCTCATAGCACTATTTTGCTTCTTTCTGATCAGACTTGATCGTGATCACCACCCCTTCCATGGACGGCAACTTCACCTTCATGTGCCGAGTCGACAGTATAGCGCCTATCCTGTTAAGCGTGGGCCTCCCCAACAGGATGTTGTATGCTGAAGGAGCGTTTACAATGAGGTACTTGATTTTCTCCGTCCTCGAACCAGCCTCATCTATAAACGTGGTTCTCAACTCAATGTACCCCCTGACCTCCACCTGGTCACCAGCGAACCCATATAGGCACCCTCCATAGGGCCTTAGCTGGTCAAGGGGCAACTCCAGCTGCGTGAAAGTCGGCCAGAACATCACGTCTGCCGAGCTTCCCTGGTCCACCAGAACTCTGTGGACCTTCCTTCCCGCCGTAATCAACGAAATGACTATGGGATCGTTGTCATGGGGCACAACGTCCCGGAGATCCTGCTTGGTGAACGTAATGTCCACCTCCGGCGAGTGATCTTCGAACATATCCACTGTCATCACCGACCGCGCATACTTCTTCCTTTGCGATGCGGTGCATCCACCACCTGAGAAGCCTCCTGCAATGGTGTGGATTTCCCCGTGGATAGGCATCTCGTGTTGCTGGGCTTCTCCACCCGCTGGCTGGGAACTCGACGCTCCCCCCGTCCTCTTGTCCAGCAGATAGTCATTTAGGAACCCGCTCTTAACCAGATCATCGAGCTGATACCCTAAGGACAAACACGAGTCCAAAGTGTGGCCAAAGCCCTGGTGAAACTCACACCAGGCGTCTGGCTTTGGTCCCAGCACCTTGTCGCCCACCTTCTCGGGCGCTTTCAACCTAGCAGATATATTGGGAATGGCGATCAGGTCCGCCAGTCCCATAACAAACTTGTGCTTAGGCGGGCGATTGTATTCCCGGCGTGCTGGTTGCTGGCGTCCCTGGCCCCTCCCCTTGTTCCTCCTATCATAAGGATGGCGAGTCCTCTGGTCCTTCCTGGCCGCCGCCGCTGTCTCTTGCACCCTTTGCGGCTGGATCCTGGTCTGGGCGCGTGGCCTAGCGGGAGCCACGCTCCCTCTCTTCTCGGCGACCTCACTCTCGTCGGCGATGTGAGCCACCGCAAGTCGCCTGACCTCAGCAAACGTTGCAGGGTGAGCCCTGATCAAGGCCTCGCAGAATGGTCCCGGCAGCACGCCCTTCTTGAATGCATAGACCAGCATTTCTTCATCCTTAGCCGACGATTTGACCATCTGCTTTCCAAAGCGATTCAGGTAGTCTCTGAGGGACTCTCCCTGGTACTGCCTTATATCAAACAAATCATAAGACACCCTGGGCGGTGCCTTGTTCACAATGTATTGCTCGACGAAAAGCTTCGAGAACTGCTGAAAATTGGTTATGTGACCGTTAGGTAGGCTCACAAACCATTCCAATGCCGTTTCCTGGAGCGTGCTCACGAACATCTTGCAATACACGGCGTCTGATCCTCCCGACAGCATCATCTGTGTATGGAACGTGGTTAGATGAGCCTTTGGATCCTCCACGCCGGTAAAGACAGCCTTGACAGGGACCACGCTCGTAGGAATAGGCGTGTCAGTAATCGCCTGAGCGAAAGGCATAGGAAAAACACGAGGTGGCGACGACGGCGCAACCTCTTCAGCGGAAGAACGCCCTTGCTGCTCCTGAAGAGCTTGACGCAGCTCCTCAGTCACCTTGCTGAGCTCCTCATTCCTGGCGCGAGAGGCGACCAGGTCCTCATGCATTCTCGCCTGCTCTATGCGCGAGGCTTCCACAGTTGCCTGCAACGAACGCATCATCTCCGCCATCTGCGCCATGGTCATGGCAGCGGCGCCTTCAGCAGCGACGGGCGCAACTGGACTTGAACGATTGCTTCTCATTTTTCTCATGAAACTCAGCGAATCACAGAATGCAGCGAGCAACACTTACTCCAGCTACGATTGACTCAGCGATCAATCGGAAAAAACTGTGCGAAACTCCGCAAGAAAATTCAAGAACACCGCAACCTCCAAAGAAACCTGCAACTCCACCAGAAACCACCGCTCTTCCCACGGATAACTAATCGAGCGAAAGAACTCAACTCCACCGAACAAATTACGCGTAAACAGCAGGAAAACCTCCCTTCACCGATCGAAAACCCAAACGAACGGTATAAAACGCGAATTCACCGAACAAATTTCAAGCAAACAGCGAACGATGGTTGCACCAGCACACAACCACGCAGAAAACTTCGAAAACCTTCAAGAACTCACGCTGTGGATGGGAGCAAGTTTTACACGGCCCCACGGTGGGCGCCTGATGATCCTGCCTGTTGACCGGAACGCTGGAAACTGCCTCGTCAAAGGATCGACGTGCGCACCGCTTCAAACCTCCGTTCTTCTTCGATATCCACCTCAAGAACCTACAAAGGAACAGAGCGGCGCCGCTGCGGCCAATCGCACTCCAACGCCCAAGTCAGTGACCGAATCACCAAATACTAAGAGAACAGGAGCCGTGCAAATTCTCTCTCACAGTAAGCTCTATAACTCGCAAGCGTAAAGAGTGTAATCTGAACGCGCATACCTCAGAAAGTTCGTTGAGAACTCTTATATACCTGGTTACTTTCTCTCTCCTGGCAGTTACAGACTTGGACACGTGGCTCGCATCTAGTCGTACACGTGCCTTCATCTGGAGCCTCCTTGACTTGGGCGCTGCTTCTACTCTCATTTTGCTAAGTTACTTATGCATGGTACTGCCCAGTGCACAGCTAACTTGGGAGCGCGATCTCTACTGGAACTGGCGAGCTAGGGTGCCTTCGTACACCTTCCCTGTGGTCTCGCCGGCCGCCTTCATAATCTGCACCACCTTCATCTCTGGCGATGTGCTTGCTCTGGCGATCTCCAATCACTAGGTCGCCTGAGTTTACATCTGGCGATTTCATCTTTAACCCGGTGATCGCCGGTTCTGGTATGCTGTAGATCGGAACACGCCAACTTAATAACTGGCGACTTCACGAGCCCCCCGACTTCCTTCCCTTCTGCCAACCTGGCGCCTTGTCAACACGCCTATACTGTAGCTGGATGCCATGTCATCACTTCCGACTACCAGGGCGGTACACTCTACTTCCACTACCTCGATCTCTCCAGGCTGGAGAGATGAAGCCCCCTCAACTGCTGCCTTCTTCCTCTGACGGTGTATGAGAGGAGAGCCAGAGCTCTCCTCTTCAGTTGAGGCGACGGTAGCAGCAGCAGCAAGTGAAGTGGAAGCCTTCACCAGCCTCTTCCTCTTCTTTCCTTGCTCGGGGCCTTCAGCTGGCGCGACCGAGAGGGGAGGGGCTGCGATGGGCTCAGTTGTAGAAGAGGAGGACCCAGTGCCTTTGGTTCCCCGACGCTTGGCAAGCTCCAACAAGGCCAACTTCCTGTCTTTCCCCGTCATTGAGTCTGCATAGACGAGAAAAGGAGGGGTTAATTGGCCAAGTTATGCAAGTAAGTCAAAAAGCACATAAAAACATGCATGAGAAGAGACAAGTATCCTAAGAAGTGCAAGAAGAGCTACCTATATATTTTTTCAGAGCCACTACATCAAATTCATCCTTGATGAGGCGGGCGGAGTTGTACTTGGCCCCCAGGAGCAGCCCACATAGCTCGCGCTCGTAGGGGGCCATAGCTTCGAGGTCCCTGGACTTCTTGAATTCAACTCCAGGAACCCAGTAGAGGGGGTATCCCTCGAGCAGATTTGGACTTTGAGGGGTAGCAGATATCATGTAGAATCTGCCCTTCCAGTCTTTGAAGGATTGCTGGTACAGGCCCAGGAGCACCCGCCCAGCAGCCCCGTTCAGGCTAACCCAGGACCTGTCCCCAGGGTTCTTCGCTTCGAAGAAGTAGAGGAACACGTCCACGGAGGCGTTGTGCCCGATATGACTGCAAAGGATTTGAAATTCCCGGATGAAGGCCCAGGCATTTGGATGGAGTTGACAAGGCGCGGCGTTTAACTCCATCATCAGCTCCTTTTCGAAGAAGGTGAAAGGGAGGCGCAGCTTCAACCTCTTGAAGATAGCGGAGTAGATGAAGACGAAGGGCACCCCATTGGTGGCCCTGTCATCTGCGCAGATGGGCATTCCTCGAGGAGGAATGCGAATTCGGATATTGAAGTCATTCTCCCTGTCGATGGCGCAGGGAGGCTCATCAGGATTGTGGCTCAGCAAGGACGTGAGGTGGCCCTGGGGCAATAGAGTGGAGGTTTCGGCGAGCAACGCCAGGGAGGCCCATTCGTAGACCCTGGCGTTGTCATGGAAGGAGGTAGCAACAGGCGGTGGTGAAGCTGGCGCACTCGCGGAAGGCTGTGCACCAGAGGACGAGGCAACTAAACGCGCAGTTTGTTTCAAGCGAGCCATCGCGAGATAGCTACAAATGGAGGAAAAACGAAAGTCAGAATGAATGGAAGAAGAGGAAATGATGAATGTTCCGGTGAAAACAGAGAGAGGAAAGGAGAAGGAGATGCCCAGGTGAAAAGAGAAGAAGAAGAAGCAGAAGCCAGAGTGAGGGGGTGAAAAACCCTAGCGCGGGTTCGAGAGAGGGAAATAGAGAAGATGAATGCATGATAACCAGAATGATAAATGCAATCGGTAAAGATGACCAAAAAGGGGCCAGGGAGAAGAAAAACCATACCTTTGGATGATCGCAAGAGATTTGGCAGCAGAGAATTTGAGGAAAGAAAGGTGCCCAGAGGAAAGTTCGCAGAGAGTCTGGGAGTCAAATGAAGAAGATGAAAGAACAGTAAAGGAGCGCGCCAATTTGAATAAGAGAAGCGCTAGCGACGCACAGCGCTGGCCGTCGATGGGGCCACGTGTCGCGAGATCAAGAGAGGAAGTCCAAACGTTAAAGAAGCAACACGTGAGGTGGCACGTGAGGCGGCCCCACTTGCCACGTGGACTGAGGGCACGACCACTTAGTCTCTTCGCTGAGAACGAGTTCTCGACTCGAGACTGGGGGGCTTGTGATCCGATCGGTCATCGGTAGTCGATGACATCAGCAGCAGAGAACCACGTGGACCACTCGCAGGGTGACACGTGGACCAGGTGGCAGAGAGGTCAGGGAGACGATCGCCAAGAGCGGTGATCGGTGGTCAGTAACCATGCGACCACCGACAGATCAGGCGGCAGAGAGGTCGGGGGACAGATCATCCAGAATGGTGATCGGTGGTCAGTAACCAAGTGGCCACCAACGGACCAGTTCTCAGACTCGCGCCTGGAGGCAGAGCGCGAGAAGCGAATAAACACTGATCAGTCATCGGGTGTATTGTCATCGGGGTCTCGTGTTACACGCAGTTAAACTGGGACTGAGGTTCCCAGCGAGAGCGTTACGCATGGATCTCGCATGAGCACACCTCAGGGAATCATGCACGAGAGTGGCCTGAGGGAACTAGTAAACCAGTTAGTGATTGGTGATTCCCTCAACCCATTACGTGCGTGGTATCGTGAAGGGTAAGTCGCCTACGCAGAGAGCAACGTTTGGTGAGTGTGCCTAGACCAGCCACACCCGACGTTCTCCTAAGAGTATGCGATTTACCCAGATAAGAGAAATATCCTAAGCTACTCCGCAAGGGCGTAACTTAGGCACACAAAGAGAAGCGCTAGAGCCCTTCCAGTAAATGACACGTGTGTGGTTAGATGTGAGTTGAAGGCCTCCACGTGTCACCATCTGAGAGGGGTGCGGTCCAGACAAAAGTGCACTCCGTACCATTAAGGGTACAGACAGGCGCAGCCAGCGCAGAGACGCGCGGACACGCACAGACACCCACACTCTCTGATTCTCCAGGTACACTGTCTCTGAAAAGCGTAACAGGTTTCTGACACATGCCAGAAAAGCATAACAGAATTCTGTTATGCCCAGAAACGGAGACAGAGAGATAAAAGGAGGAATCAGGGAGAGAAGTGGGGGATACGAAAAACAGAGAGCAAGAGTTTTTCACACACGCTACTAGTTTTCTGATTTGGTGGTTTTGTGGACTAACTTGATCGTCGGAGTGCAAACGGCCGCCAGAGGCGCCGTCTGTGTGTTTTGCAGGTCACATTTGGAGATCCAAGAGAAGGTTCTAAGGGTGATTCTGCAGAAGACGCAGTCGCGTAGACAGGGCAGAGAGTGCTACGAAGCGATTCCTCCACGTTCGAGTTGCCGGCAGGATCAGTTAGAATCTCTTATATACCTGTGCACTTTCTCTCTCCTGACAGTTACATATCTGGACATGTGGCTCGCATCCAGCTGTACACGTGTCACCATCTGGAGCATCCTTGACTTGGGCGCCACTTCTCATTCTTCAGGCTTTTGGCTAAGTTACTTACGCGTGAAACAACTCAGCGCATAGCTGCCTTGGAGCGTGATCCCTTCTGCGTGGCGAGTTCGGGTGCCTTCATACACACCTTCCCTGTGGTCTCGCCGGCTGCCTTCATGATCTACTTCACTTGCTTCACCGTGTATGTTCAGGTAAGCTGTTTCCCGACCTCAACCTCTGGCTAGCTAGGAAATGACTATCTGACGATCTCAACTTTGGCGATGTCCTTGTTTCGGCGATCTCTAACCACTAGGTCGTCTGGGTTCGCATCCGGCGACTTCATCTCAAACCCGGTGACCACCGGTTTAGGTATGCTAGAGGTCGGAGCACGCCAACTTAAGGACTGACGAGTACACGAGCCCCCCGACTTCCTTCCCTTCTGCCAGCCATGGGCCCCACTCAACACGCCTGCATAATAGCTCGTTGCCACGTCATCACTTCCGACTACCAGGACGGTACACAAGCCCCCCAGTCTTAAGCGAAGACTTGTACAGCGAAAAGACTAAAGAAGTCTCGTCACTACCGATCTACGTGGCGCTGGCGCAGAATTCCAAACGTTCGTACTTTCTGCTTTCCTGACGCTCCACCAAACACTCTTCCAACCACTCGACACGTGGCTTCATCAACGGTCCTCTTTAGCTGTCGTTTACGCTTCCAAAAATCGTTTGAAAAACCCTTAAACCCATTTCATTTCTACTGTTCCATCATCTCTTTGCCTTCTCAAACGCTCTGAACTTCCTCTGCAAACCCACGACGCTCTTCAACTCTTCTCAATCCCCAACTCCCTTCAGCGTTTGTCTGATCATCGAAAGGTACTTCTTTTACTTCTTCTGTTGATGTTTGTTGCATTTTAACCGATTCGCATCATCCATTAACTGCCTGGTGCATACGCTGTGGGTTGTTTCTTCTTCTTCTCCCCTTTCGTAACTTAGGGCTCCGCCTTCCATTTCTTTCATCACAACGAACCTTCGTTCGTTCGTTTTTCATCCTTCATTCACAATCAAGTCGACCTCTGCAACCTTCGTTCACCTTTCTTTTCCTTTTTCCTTTGCAGTTCCCGCGATGACTCGAACAAAGACCACCGCGAATCCTCATCCTTCGTCTCGAAACCCTCCACCCCAAGTGCATAACCCACCGCGAGCACTCGGTGCTCCCTCTTCCCAGGCTGAGAGGCCTGCAACCTCTCGCCCCAACCTTGCTCAGGCAACTCCACCAGTCGCCGGAGGAGCCTCCATCCCCTCTCCAGACTACAAGAAACTATACCCATGGGCCACCTCAACTCTGCTGAAGGAAACTTCTTCAGTGAACTCTGCACTGGCAGTGCTACGCCTGAAGAAAGGGGACGAGCCCAACCTCTCGTTCCACAAGGAGCATGATGATAAGCTGATGGTGCTGTCTTGCCCTCCTGACGTGCCGATCTGCGCGGAAGACAAAGGAAACGACGGCGAGCTGTTCTGCTTCGTATATACCACCCTCGTCAAGAAGGTGAAACTCAGGTTTCCCCTTACCCGTTTTGAATGGGAGCTCCTAAGCGAGCTCGACATCGCCGCCGCCCAGCTTCATCCCAACAGTTGGGCCTTCGTGTGGGCGTTCCAAATTATGTGCGCGCACTTGGGACTACCAGCCTCGGTAGATGTATTTCTCTTCCTGTTCGAGGCCAAAAATCCTGGAGATCGCCTTTGGGTGAGCCTGAACGGAATTGCTGGGAGGTCGATTCTTTCGATCTTTCAGCAATCTTACAAAGATTGGAAGGGAAAATTCGTCCAAGTGCGCCAGAATGACCAAGACCCCTCGCTGCTCGACGGATTTCCCTTGTACTGGGTAAACAAGGGAAACAAGGACTCCAAGGGAAGCTTCAGAAGGCCTAGAAGTCCTGACAACATGGGCGAGCTGGACAAGGATCTATGCCTCTTCTGGAAGAGCGTAGCAGCCGCCAACATCACCTTCCCTACCTCTTCAATAATCACCTTCGAGTTCCTCGAGAGCCAACTCGAAGCTCACATAGGTTAGCACTTCTTCATCCTTTAGGCTTTACCTTGTGCTGCATTTCTGTCATTTGTTGTTGGGCGTCCTGCTGGTTTTACACTAGATCTGGCTTTTATCTCCTGCACCATTTGTTTGTCTTGCTTGCACATGTACTCATATATTTTACTTTCTTCTTTGGGCTTACTTGTATACTTGCACTGTGCAGATCTCATGATGGGCAAGGGCAAACTAGCTGAATTGAGGGCGCTCGCCCGCACCCATAAATTGGCATCGGGGTCTCAAACCGTGCCAAATTCAGTGGTGGAGATCGCCGCTGCCCATGGCAGATCGCCCCCTAAAGGCTCGACTCCTCCAGAAGCTCTGCCCGCTCCTTAGCGAAAGAAACTCATCTTGAGGAAACGAAAGAGGAAAACTCCTCAAGTGGTTCAAGAAGATGAAGAAGAGGACGATGAGGCAACGGAGGATGGCCTCATCACCAAGAGGAGAAGGGTGGCGCCTTCTTCACCATCTGTTCCGCCTCCCCTTCCAACGCCAACACCACCTTCTCCCCCAGCTTCAACACCAACACCACCTTCTCCCCCAGCTCCAACGCCGCCAGTCGAAGCAGTGCCCTTGGCGGCTGCACTTCCTGCGGTTGAGGCCAACGAGCCCAACTTCATGGAGAACCCTCCGAGCGCCTCCACGCCATTCGTATCCGCTGGAGAGGGTCCTCCTTCAACTGCCTCAATCGCCGAAGCTGCGCCAGGTGGGGATGAAGGTGCTCATAACTCGCCAATCATCATCACCGAGTCCCCCACGTCACCACCACGCCAAGAAACTCAAAATCAACAACCAATCCAAGAGGGCGGTGGTGTGAGCCAGCACCAGGCTCCTTCAGCGCCTCCACCAACAGCGGTTGCAAACCTTCCCCTTGCGGTTAAAGGGATCTGGGGACCCTTCACAGCCAAACTCAGAATGATGGCAGAGGACCTCCCCTCCATCATATCAAAAGCTGTGGAGAGCTCCAGCAAGAAACTTCAGGACGACATCTCCGTGCTCCAAGAGGAGAATCGCCTAATAAGGATCGAGGCGGAGAAGTTGTCTTGCAACCTTACAATGGCAGAAATCGAGCATTCGAGAGTGGAGGAGGCCATGAGCACTGAGCTGAGGGTGGCGCGTAAGGAGGCCACCGATTGAGCTGGAGAGCAAACTGGTCCCCTACCGTCTCAAGGTGGCTGACCTGGAGGCGTCGATCAAAGCAGATGCAGCCAAGGTAGAGAGCCTTGAGAAAAGGTCAGTAGATCGGGAGGTTCTCCTAGGGAAAGTTGAAAAAGAGAGGGATGAAGCCATGGCCGAGCTCATCGAAGCTAGAGCGGAAAAGGCAAAGATTGCTACAGAGCTGGCCCAGGCGCGGGAGGAAAACCTGAAGGTTGCTGAAGACCTGGCTCAGACTCGCAGGGAAACTGAAGAACTGAAGAAGCGAGCTGACGAGTTGAAACAGCAAACCGAGGGGCTCAAGCAACAAAACGAAGAGCTTGAGCTGAGCTCCGCCCAAGTCCTCGCCGCCGGGTTTGATGCTGCCCTGGAGCAATTCGCTTGCCAGTACCCCGAGCTGGACCTCTCCATGATCTCAATATGCAACGAAGTGGTGGATGGGAAGATCGTCCCTTCTGAAGATTAGCTGCTCCCCTCCATCACTTATCTGCTTATTTGCATTACACAAACTTACTCGTAATAACTTTCCTCTTTTGTATATGTATTTCGAACTGATACTACTTTGCTATGAAGTTTTCCGCTTCTTCATATAATCTCTCTGTCAGCTTTATTTCTTCTTGTACAAATCGCTTAAACGAAATTGACTTAGCAATTCTGCGAGCGCAACTGTTCACTAACTGCTTCAAACTATCAACTTTCGAATGACAGCATTCTAATAACTCGTAAACTTTAAAGCAACGAACTTCATCGTAAAACTACTCACTAAACAGCAATTTTCAGTTCAACTGATAGCTTAAGGCATAGTTCACCTGATCTGCTCCATCAAATGGGCCCTTACTTGTGCCATCGCCTGCATGTCTTCTGATCGCCAGAGGGTCTTGGCGATGCATGCTTCCTCTTGCCTTCACAACTTGGCCATTGTTCCCTCATCTGGGGGTAGAGGCGCCTTTCGGATCTTTCTCTACCTCCCTGAGCTTCAGAACAAGGAACCGGGTGGCTGGCGTTCTCTTCGAACCTACCTTAGCCACCCTCCGAACTTCTTCCACCCTTTACACCGTACCTGAACTCGTTCAAGACGAGAAGGATTTTATCTTGCCTGAACTCGCTCGACGGCGAGAAGGTCTTTAACTCGCCTGAACTCGCTCGACGGCGAGAAGGTCTTTAACTCGTGCCTCTACATTGCCCCAGGGGCTACATCTTCTCTCCCCTGGAGGCACTGAGGACTTTTTACTGGTGCCTCTACATTGCCCGGGGCTACATCTTCTCTCCCCTGAAGGCACTGAGGACTTTTCACTCTTTCTTGCCTCAGGACGCGCGAGGGCGTTGAGGTCTTTTAGCTGGTGCCTCCGATCGCCAAAAGATGATGAGGACTTTTAGAACTTTAACTGACGCCGCTAATCGCCGAAAAGCGATAGGGACTTAAAACCTTTTAGAAAGCATGCAACATAACTTGAACTCGCCTTAAACCACATCTAAGTGACAAGGTCTTTCTTCAAAACTTTCGGGAAAACAACAAGCATGCAATCTAAAACACTTTAAACTTTGAAAAACCCTCCTTAGGGAAAAAAGAGTGCCCCCTTCAAAATGTTTTAATCAGAAACATTGCAAAGCTCTTCGTATTTGTTTTTACTTATAAAGTTTTCAACTGTAATACAACTTGAGGTGCATGGCGTTCCAAGTGCGAGGAATCGCCCCTCCTTCCAATGTCTCTAAGCGGTAGGCGCCGTTCTCGAGTGCCTCGGTTATCCTAAACGGTCCCGTCCACTTAGGTGACAACTTGTTCTCCATCTCGTACTGGTGGGCCTTCCTCATCACCAGGTCGCCTTCTCTAAACTGTCTTGGCATCACCTTCGAGTTGTACCTTCGTTCAATCCTTCTTTTCACCGCCTCAGCTTTTAATCTCGCCTCCTCCCTGACCTCATCCAGTAAATCCAGATTCAACCTTCTTTCCTCGTTCGAGTCTTCCGCCACAAAGTTTTGGAATCTCGGCGAGCTCTCCTGGATCTCGACTGGAATCATTGCGTCGCACCCATAGACCAAGCTAAACGGGGTCTCATGGGTTTCTGACTGCTCGGTGGTGTGCTACGCCCAAACTATGCGGGGTACCTCCTCAGCCCACGATCCCTTGGCTTTCTCTAGCCTTCTCTTCAAGCCTCTTAGCAATACTCGATTGGCGGACTCTACTTGGCCATTTGTCTGAGGGTGCTCGACGGATGCAAATACTTGTTGAATTCCCACCCCTTCGCACAGCTTCTTCAATAGGTGACTTGCAAACTGAGTCCCATTGTCCGACACGAGGCGCTTAGGCACACCAAACCGGCATACGATGTTCTTCCATACGAAGCTCTCGATCTTGTGTGCGATGATCTGAGCCACTGGTTCTGCTTCGATCCACTTGGTGAAATATTCAATCGCCACCACCAAGTACTTCATCTGCCTGATCGCCAATGGAAAAGGTCCCAGAATGTCGATTCCCCATGTATGAAACGGCCAAGGGCTGTAAATTGACTTCAACTCCTCGGGAGGCGCCTTGTGCCAATCGGCGTGCTGCTGACATTGCTTGCAGCACTGTGCATACATCTTGCAGTCTTCTCTCATTGTAGGCCAATAGTAACCTGCACGGAGGGTTCTTGCGGCCAGACCTCGACCCCCGACGTGGCTTCCACATATCCCCTCGTGGAGCTCGGCCATGATTCTGGTACATTTCTCTCCGTGCACACATTCCAGGAGTGGGTGTGTGAACCCAAACCTATACAACTCGCCATCAATCATTATGAACTTGCTAGAATTCTTCTTTATCTTTCTAGCCTCCGTTCGATCTAGCGGGAGAAGGCCATCTGCCAGGCATCGCTGGTACTGCGTTATCCACGTGTCTGGCTCATGCGTAGCGCAGACCTGCGTCATGTTCACCCTCTCTCCCCAACATGCTCTTATTCTCGGTGATCTCAAGGTCTCCTGAGTCAGAGACCTGTGACTCCTCGCCGCTTTCACCGTCGACTTGCTTATTTGAAGAACCAGGTGATCTGCCACAAATGCTCTAGGCGTCTTCAAAGTTTCTTGGATCACCGTCCTCTGCCTACCCCCTTTGCCCGAACTGGCGAGCTTAGCTAGCAAGTCAGCTCGGGCATTCTGCTCTCTGGGCACATGCACCACTTCAAAGGAGACAAAGGAGCTCTTAAACTCCTGCACATACTCCAGGTAAGCCGCCATTTGTGGATCTTTGGCCTGGAACTCGCCTGTTACTTGTCCCGTGACCAGCAGTGAGTCACTCTTAGCCATCGGCACCCTAGCTCCCATCTCTTTAGCCAGCAAGATTCCGGCGATCAGCGCCTCATACTCTGCTTGATTGTTGCTGGCTTTGAAGGCAAACCTCAGGGATTGCTCAATCAACACGTCGTTGGGCCCTTCCAAGATGACTCCAGCACCGCTACCCTGCTGGTTCGATGATCTGTCCACCGAGAGCACCCAACGGAAATCATCCCCCTCAACCCGTGCTGCTTCTGAAGAGAGTTCGACCACGAAATCAGCGAAGATCTGCCCCTTGATCGGACCTCGGGGCTCATACTTGATATCGAACTCCGACAGCTCCACCGCCCACTTCACCATCCTCCCAGCCACATTGGGCTTCTTTAGAACCTTTTGGATGGGCAAGTCGGTCATCACCAGTATTGTAAAACTGTGGAAATAGTGGTGCAACCTCCTCGCCGAAAATACCACTGCCAGCACGGCTTTCTCCTAGGCCTGATACCTCACCTCCGGGCCCTGCAGCACCTTGCTAACGAAATAAATAGGCTTCTGAGCCTGGTCCTGGTCCTGGTCCTGGGCGAGCACCGCACTTACCGCCCTCTCAGTCAGAGCAAAATACAACCTGAGAGGGGTCCCTACCAACAGTTTGCACAGAACCGGCGGGCTCGCCAGGTACTCTTTAAGCTTGACGAAGGCCTCTTCACACTCCTTCGTCCAGGCAAACTTGTTGTTTCGCCTTAAACACTGAAAGTACGGATGGCCCTTCTCTCCGCTGGCTGATACGAAACGAGACAGGGCGGCCATCCGACCTGTAAGTTGCTGTACTTCCTTCACGGTAGCCGGGCTCCTCATCGCCAAGATGGCAGCACACTTATCAGGATTGGCTTCTATCCCTCTTTCAGTTAAGAGAAATCCCAAGAATTTCCCCGCCTCCACGCCAAAAATGCACTTCTCGGGGTTCAGCTTCAATCTGAACTTGGCGATTGTGGTGAACAACTCCTCCAAGTCCGCGACGTGCTTGCTCTTCTCCAGCGAGGTCACGACCATGTCATCTACGTACGCTTGCACATTCCTCCCCAGCATCGGTGCAAGTACTCGATCCATCAACCTCTGGTACGTGGCTCCCGCGTTCTTCAGCCCAAAGGGCATCACCTTGTAGCAGTAGCACGATCTCTCGGTCATGAAGGCGGTCTTCTCTTCATCCATGGGATGCATCTTTATCTGGTTGTACCCCGAGAAGGCGTCCAGGAAACTCAACAACTTACACCCTGCAGCACTGTCCACCAGGGCGTCTATGCTTGGCAGAGGATACGAATCCTTTGGGCAAGCCTTGTTCAGGTCAGTGAAATCCTTTTCTTCACCCGCACGACATTGGCCAGCCACTCAGGGTACTGGACTTCCCTGATATGGCCTGCAGCGAGGAGCTTATGGGTTTCATCCCTGATCGCCTGCCTTCTCTCCTCATTGAACTTCTTTCTTCTCTGTCGCACTGGTCTGACCTGGTTGTCCATTGCTAGATGGTGGCACAAGAAGTCGGGGTCAATTCCTGGCATGTCTGAAGCAGACCATGCGAAAGCATCCAGATGCCGCTCTATCACCTTGGCAATCTGGTCTTGGAGCTCAGCCTTCAAGGATCTTCCCAACTTGAAGACCTTTACCCCGATCTCCCTTTCGAGCCATTCCTCAACGAGTTTGGGTCTAGCTTCCCTGGCGATTCCCAGCTCCCTCGCTTCCTCTGGGCGATTCCTCGCCTCTTCTTCCCGCTCAGCGTTCTCTACCTCAGCCTCAGTATCCCTCATGGTGACGTCACCTCCGGCGGCTACCTCCATCGCCGCACCAACAACTCGCCACTCTGCTGGCTTGGGCTTCACACCGGGAGGCGGCGTCGTTATGATGTAACTCACTGACCTCTTGCTTTTCAGGCTATTCTCATAGCACTTCTTCACTTCCTTCTGGTCAGATTTGATGGTGATCACCACCCTTTCCATTGATGGCAACTTCACCTTCATGTGCATGGTTGAAGGCACAGCTCCTATTCTGTTGCGTGTTGGCCTTCCCAACAGAATGTTATATGCTGAGGGAGCATTCACGACGAGGTACTTGATTTTCTCCGTCCTCGAGCCCGCCTCATCCGTGAATGTAGTTCTTAATTCTATATACCCCCTGTCCTCCACCTGATCGCCAGCGAAACCGTACAAACACCCTCCATAGGGCCTCAGCTGGTCAAGGGGCAACTGCAACTGTGTGAAAGTCGGCCAGAACATCACATCTGCCGAGCTTCCTTGGTCCACCAGAACCCTGTGGACCTTCTTTCCCGCCGTAACAAGCGAGATGACTATGGGATCGTTGTCATGAGGCACAACGTCTCCGAGATCTTCCCTTGTGAACGTGATGTCCACGTCTGGTGAGTGGTCCTCGAACATGTCCACCGTCATCACAGACCTCGCATACTTCTTCCTCTGTGACGCGGTGCATCCACCACCCGAGAAACCTCCTGCAATGGTGTGGATCTCCCCGTGAGTAGGCATCTCGTGTTACTGAGCCTCACCACTTGCTGGTTGGGAGCTCGACGCGCCCCCCGTTCTTCTGTCAAGCAAGTAATCGTTTAGGAACCCACTCTTGACCAGGTAATTGAGCTGGTATCCTGAAGCCAAACATGAGTCCACAGTGTAGCCAAAGCCCTGGTGGAATTCGCACCAGGCGTCTGGCTTTGGTCCCAGCACCTTGTCGCCGACCTTCTCGGGTGCCTTAATCCTGGCTGCTATATTGGGAATGCCTAAACCCTAAACCCCATGACAAACTTATGCTTCGGCAGGCGATTTTATTCCCGACGTTCCAGTTGAGGGCGCCCTGGGCCCCTGCCCTTGTTCTTCCTTGGATCATACGAATGGCGAGTCCTTTGATCCCTCCTGGCCGCCGCTGTCTCCAGCACCCTTTGCGGCTGGATCCTGGTCTGGGCACGTGGCCTAGCGGGGGCCACGCTCCCTCTTTTCTCGGCGACCTCACTTTCATCGGCGATGTGGGCCACCGCAAGTCGCCTAACTTCAGCAAACGTGGCGGGGTGAGCCCTGATCAGCGCCTCGCAGAAAGGTCCCGGCAGCACGCCCTTTTTGAAGGCGTAGACCAACATCTCTTCATCTTTGGCCGGCGAGCGGACCATCTGCGCTCCAAAACGATTCAAGTAGTCCCTCACGGACTCTCCTTGGTACTGCCTTATGTCGAACAGATCATAAGACACCCTAGGGGGTGCCTTGTTCACTATGTACTGCTCGACGAAAAGCTTTGAAAACTGCTGGAAATTGGTTATGTGACCTGTAGGCAGGCTCACAAACCATTCCAGTGCTGTTCCCTGGAGCGTGCTCACAAACATCTTGCAATACACAACATCCGATCCTCCTGACAGCATCATTTGCGTGTGGAACGTGGTGAGATGCGCCTCAGGATCCTCCACGCCGGTAAAAACAGCCTTCACGGGTACCACACTCGTAGGGATAGGCGTGTCCGTAATCGCCTGCGCAAAAGGCATGGGGAAAACGCGAGGTGGCGACGACGGCGCGACCTCTTCAACGACTGGGCGCCCTCTCTGCTCCTGGAGAGCTTGGCGCAATTCCTCAGTTACCTTGCTGAGCTCTTCATTCCTGGCCCGAGAGGCGACCAGGTCCTCATGCATCTTTGCCTGCTCTATGCGCGAGGCATCCACATTCCCATGCAGCGAACGCATGATCTTCGCCATTTGCGCCATAGTCATGGCGCCTTCAGCAGCAACTGGCACAACTGGACTTGAACAGTTGTTTCTCATCTTTCTCATGAAAACTTAACAGATCACAATGAACGACGAACAGCATCTCCTTCAGCAACGATCGATCCAGCAATCAATCGGTCTGAGCTTCGCAAACTCCAAAGAACTTCAAGAACACAACCTCAACAGCGAACCTTCACAGAAACTCACAACTCCACCACAAATCACCGCTTCTTTCACGAAAATCCGAACGAACGGCGAAACTTAGATCTTCACCGATTAAAAGTTGCGTAAGCAGCGAAAAACCTCACCTCACCGAACAAGAACTCAAACGAACGGTGGAAAACACAAAACTACCGAACAAAACTTAGATAAACAGCGGAAAATGGTTGGCCCAGCACACAACCAAACAAAACTGCAGAAACTTCCAAGAACTCACGCTGTGGATGGGGACAGGTTTTACACGGCCCCACGGTGGGCGCCTGATGATCCTGCCTGTTGACCAAGACGATGGAGCCTTGCCTCGTCAAACCTGGATCGACTTCTGCGCCGTGTTAACCTCCGTCCTTCACCGTGATTCACCTCAAGAACCTGCAAAAGACAGAACGGCGCCGCTGCGGCCGATCACGCTCCGACGCCTAAGTCAGCGACTGAACCACCAAATACTAAGAGAAAACTCAAGAACTCTAAGGAACCGTGCAAAATTCTCTCTCAGCGTACTCAAACTCTCGCAAGCGTAAAGAAGTAATCTAAACGTGCGTACCTCAGAAGTTCGTTAGAATCTCTTATATACCTGTGCACTTTCTCTCTCCTGACAGTTACACATCTGGACACGTGGCTCGCATCCAGCTGTACACGTGTCACCATCTGGAGCATCCTTGACTTGGGCGCCACTTCTCATTCTTCAGGCTTTTGGCTAAGTTACTTACGCGTGAAACAACTCAGCACATAGCTGCCTTGGAGCGTGATCCCTTCTGCGTGGCGAGTTCGGGTGCCTTCATACACACCTTCCCTGTGGTCTCGCCGGCCGCCTTCATGATCTACTTCACTTGCTTCACCGTGTATGTTCAGGTAAGCTGTTTCCCAACCTCAACCTCTGGCTAGCTAGGAAATGACTATCTGACGATCTCAACTTTGGCGATGTCCTTGTTTCGGCGATCTCTAACCACTAGATCGTCTAGGTTCGCATCCGGCGACTTCATATCAAACCCGGTGACCACCGGTTTAGGTATGCTAGAGGTCGGAGCACGCCAACTTAAGGACTGGCGACTACACGAGCCCCCCGACTGATATGAATGTAACTACAAGAACACATGATTCTTGACATTCTTAGGAACAACTTGAGCTGGATTTGAAAGGCACTTTACTTTAGAATTGGATCAATGTTCTAAATTCAAGAACTCACCAAAACTAAGCACCAACCAAGACTCATATGGAAGTCCATGTATTGTCAAATTGAATCAAAACAAAAGGAAAGAAGAACAAGAATTAAAACTGGACAGAATTTAAAAGCTAGCTACTGAACCAAAACAGAATTAAGAACACAATGCTGGAAACACAAAATTAAACGGTAGAAAAAGGAGTAAACTCTAGGAATCAAAACTACCGAATGGAAAATTGAAGAAAAGGGAAGAAGAACACTTATAGAAGAAGATGCTTGCTGGATTTTGAGAATTGGAAGAAGCCATTCACGCCACTTGGAACCTTGAACCAAGATAAGTGATGGAGTGCCACCACTTGAAGTTCACCATAGCTCACAAGATAAGGCAAAGAAGAGGAAGACTCAAAACTCACAAATTCTCTCCAAAATTGAGTATAGTCTCTCTACTATAAAATTCCAATCTGAATTGTGAAGGACCTAAGCCCTCCTTTTATAGGAGTAAGGGCTGGTCATTTACATAGCTTATTCCCTAAGCTACCCAAAAAACTCCTAAGATCACACCCCCTTACTAAGCTCACTCCCCAAGCTTCTAGAATTTGCTAAGCTAAAGCCTAAAGATGCTTTTACAAAAGAGGTGTCTCATGTTTCCCTCTAAGCACCTTTCTAAACATTATTCTATATTATTTACAATTTAAAAGAAACTATAAAGAGAGATATTTAATATGAAGCCTATTATTTGAGAGTTTGTAGACTTCTTTATCTTTAGGCTTGATCTTCTCTTTGACTTCTTTTAATTTGTGAGAAGACTAGAAGGAAGAACTTCAAATGTGTAGGTGAAAATCCTCTTCCTTCATTAATAAAATCCTCTCCTAGTGGATATCCATCATACTCCCCGAGTTGGAGAGAATTCGTCCACGAATTCAGTACTCCTGCATAAAACAAAGTCAGTTTGCTATTATATAAGAGAAGACAAGAAGAAATGGGCAAACATGACTTATCACTTTGAAATGTTGGGAGTTCAGAAAAAGATGGTCTATACACAGACCATGTTGGAAAAGATTGTTTAGGAATGATATTATTTGGTAAAATAGGAAATATGAAAAAATCATCCTTAACATTCTTTATCCAATATGGTGTGGAAGTAGGAACCTTAGGTAATGAAAATGACAAAGAAGAAGAAGACCTTGTAGGCGTAGCACGAGTCAACAAAAGTGATTGAGTTGAGAAGGTATTAAGACTCGGTTTATCATGTACTTCAATTTCCTTTTCATTTTCTTTTTGAGTTTCTTTGGGATTGGTCCTATATGCTAAACGATGTGGTAAAGAAACCCTGGGCATTAAGTCTATTTGGTGTTCAATCCCTCTTAAAGGTGGTAAGCCTTTAGGAGGATCTTGAATCACATCTTCACAGTCCTTTACCAAATTGTCCAAACATGTGGGACTATCCTTAGCCGACTCACAGTCAATAGTCCTAGGAATAGCTAAAAAAATAGGCTTTTGAGTAACTATTACCCTTTTAACTTGTTGTGTGGACATGAGAAGGCTTCTCTTGGAATTTTTTATATCATTTTCTTTCTCTCTTTTTTCTCTCATTTTAACTTGGTCCTCATGTACTTCCTTTGGAGAGAGAGACTTAAGAGTGACTTTGTGTCCATGGAAGTGAAAAGACATTTTGTTGGTAAAGCCATCATGAAAAACTTTTCTATCAAATTGCCATGGCCTACCTAAAAGAATATGTGTGGCTTCCATTGGGACAACATCACACAAGACCTCATCTTTATATTTACCAATAGAAAATGTAATGAGGACTTGCTTGTTAACAACTATCTCACCCACCTCACTCAACCATTGTAACTTGTAGGGCTTGGCATGAGAGATGGTAGGCAATCCAAGTTTGTCTACCACTCTTGTGCTTGCCACATTCGCACAACTCCCCCCATCCACAATCAAAGAGCATACTCTATCACTAATAAGACACCTTGAATGAAAAATATTTTCTCTTTGAGTTTCATCAAAAGGTTTTAAAACTTGTCCAAGCATGCGTCTTATTACTAATAGGTCACCCTCATGTGGGCTTTCACTTTCACTCTCACTTGGGGATCTAGAAGGTGAGGAATGTCTAGAAGATTCGGACCCATGCTCACTACTATCTACCCCATCATGCATATACATAGCTCGTTTAGAAGGGCAATTAGAAGCAATATGTCCATAGCTTAAGCATTTAAAACACTTCTTACTAGACGATTTAGGTGGTGATTTAGGCCTAGAATTGGAAGTGGAAGGCTTAGACTCTCTAGGTTTGAAAGTAGAGTCCTTAGAAGGGATATTTGAAAAAGAGTTATTTTTATTTTTCCAAGAAGAGTGGTAGTAGTTATCCTTAGAAGAATTTTTGAAAGCATTTTTCCTTGCAAGTTGATTTTCAATTTTGCTAGCAAGGTGCACCACATTTTCCAAAGAAGAATATTCTTGTAACTCTACCACGTCTTGAATGTCCCTTCGAAGGCCACTCACAAACCTAGCTATCTTAGCTTCCTCACTCTCATCCATATTAAGTCGAATTAAAAGCGTGTCTAGTTGTTTAAAGTAATCATCCACACTTAGCGTGCCTTGATGAAACCGTTGGAGTTTCAACATTAGGTCTTTCCTAAAGTGTGGGGGTACGAATCTAGCGCGTAAACATGCTTTCAAATCGTTCCAAGAGACCACGGGCGGCCTCTTGTGTAGGTCAATGTCCATGAGGTATTGATGCCACCATTGCATGGCATAGTCCAAAAATTCTAAAGAAGCTAACTTAACCCTATGCTCATCCCTAACCCCATTTACATCAAAAATTTGGTCAACCTTAGCCTCCCATCCTAAGTATACATTGGGATCACTATCACCACTAAAACTAGGAAGTTTTACATTTGGAGAACAAGGGCCAGCCACATGTTGGCGCCTCTCTTCATGGTGATGATGTCTTGGCCTTGGATTATCTTCATAATAACCATGGGAGTGCCTTGAAGAATGCCGACTAGGAGGAGGAGTTCTTCTCTCACGGTTTTGATGCATTTCTTCTCGGTTTAACTCCAAACTTTGGAGCCGTGCTTCCATCTTCCTTATCACCTCAAGATAGTGAGCATTGGATTGCTTGGCATTCTTTAAGTCTTCATAAAGGGCTGCCTTTTGTGGTGAGCACGGTTTGGAGGACTCTCCACTAGAGAAATGAGCCATGAGCAGAAAATACACAAAAACAGCAAACAAAAACAGTGAAAGAAACTTGTTAAACAATTAAAAACAGTGAGATATAGGTTGCTGGAAAATGCCCAAGAAAGCACTCAAACCACTCCAAGAAAATATTTTGTCCTCAACCAAGCCTTGCTTGTGAAATGGAGTAGCTTCAAGTGAAATATGTTACAGCAAACCAACTTACTTAAGAACAAGTCTCCACACAACTTTAAGAAGAACAAAAAGACAAGCAAGAAAAAGGTGTAAACAATAAAAGCTAAACCAAAAACAGAGAGTAATGTATGACAAACTAGAAAGAATATGAATGAAAGACAATCAAGAAAAATAAGGAACTCAATGAATAAAGAAGGCACACAAAAAGAGTCCTAAAGAAAAGTGCTAGAGTAGATTAAAGAAAACAGAAAACAGCTACTGGAATTTTTTTTTTTTAAAAGCAAACTGTGCTATGTTTACAGATTTAACTGTACCGATTGAAAGCGAACTGGAATGTGAAAAATTAACCACAGAAACTTCAATGTCTTAACTCAAAAATGGCACTGGAATGAGGTAAAAACAGTAAGCCAATTGAGAGAAATAAATTTTTCAAAATTGCTGCCCAATTACCGTATTCTTTTCGGCAGTATTGTACACTTTTCGTATTTTATTTATCATTTTTTGTGTACTTGGAATTTTTGAGTGATTCTTTTTTCTATGCTTTTGTAACACTTTGAAGTATGTAAATCCAAATTTTCAGAAATTTCCTATGAGCCAATTAATTGCAGTAAATTGAAAACAGTAGCACGTTTGTAAGAAAACAGAGGAGCCTATTTAGGAATGAAAAACAGTATGATGAACTAGCAAAGACATAATGGAAATTGTGTAAAGGAACTTGTATAGAATGAAAATACAAGCATGAACTCAAATCTAAAAAGGAAAATGCACAAAGGATCAAGCAATAAACTCAAAAAACAGAAAGTAAACCAAAGCAAGAAACAATTAAAGCAATAAAAGTACTACTAGAAGTAATGACAATTATGGAATAACATGACTAAGACAAAACTTGACATGATTACAAAATTAAAAGACATATAACAAGATATAACCACAAGTGAAAGGAAGCTTAAGGTCAGCTCTAGGAAGGAGAATGCCATTCCAAAAGAGCAGCCATACTCATATGAACAATGAGTGCTAAAGTCCTTTTCACAAACACATGGTGTAACAAAAGAAAACAGCAAGAAAACTCAAAATAAATCCTAAAACAGAATGGTAAACAACTTGAATTAAAGAGCTCTTGAAAGTGAAGTGCAATACAACTCAAGAATTAAGCAAAAACAAGCCTAGACTCTAGATACCACATGATATGAATGTAACTACAAGAACACATGATTCTTGACATTCTTAGGAACAACTTGAGCTGGATTTGAAAGGCACTTTACTTTAGAATTGGATCAATGTTCTAAATTCAAGAACTCACCAAAACTAAGCACCAACCAAGACTCATATGGAAGTCCATGTATTGTCAAATTGAATCAAAACAAAAGGAAAGAAGAACAAGAATTAAAACTGGACAGAATTTAAAAGCTAGCTACTGAACCAAAACAGAATTAAGAACACAATGCTGGAAACACAAAATTAAACGGTAGAAAAAGGAGTAAACTCTAGGAATCAAAACTACCGAATGGAAAATTGAAGAAAAGGGAAGAAGATACCTTATAGAAGAAGATGCTTGCTGGATTTTGAGAATTGGAAGAAGCCATTCACGCCACTTGGAACCTTGAACCAAGATAAGTGATGGAGTGCCACCACTTGAAGCTCACCATAGCTCACAAGATAAGGCAAAGAAGAGGAAGACTCAAAACTCAAAAATTCTCTCCAAAATTGAGTATAGTCTCTCTACTATAAAATTCCAATCTGAATTGTGAAGGACCTAAGCCCTCCTTTTATAGGAGTAAGGGCTGGTCATTTACATAGCTTATTCCCTAAGCTACCCAAAAAACTCCTAAGATCACACCCCCTTACTAAGCTCACTCCCCAAGCTTCTAGAATTTGCTAAGCTAAAGCCTAAAGATGCTTTTACAAAAGAGGTGTCTCATGTTTCCCTCTAAGCACCTTTCTAAACATTATTCTATATTATTTACAATTTAAAAGAAACTATAAAGAGAGATATTTAATATGAAGCCTATTATTTGAGAGTTTGTAGACTTCTTTATCTTTAGGCTTGATCTTCTCTTTGACTTCTTTTAATTTGTGAGAAGACTAGAAGGAAGAACTTCAAATGTGTAGGTGAAAATCCTCTTCCTTCATTAATAAAATCCTCTCCTAGTGGATATCCATCACCGACTTCCTTCCCTTCTGCCAGCCATGGGCCCCACTCAACACGCCTGCATAATAGCTCGCTGCCATGTCATCACTTCCGACTACCAGGACGGTACAAGTATAGACAAAAAATGGAGCTCTACATGATGACAGCATCCATTAGAGAAGAGGAGGATACCACAATAGCTAGGTTCCTTAGTGGCCTATCACTTGAGAATAGAGATAGAGTGGAGCTCTTACCTTACCAAGACTTGAATGACTTGGTTCAACTTTGCATTAAAGTTGAGCAGCAAATCTTACGCAAAACGTCGTGTCAAAAGGTGAGCCCTTACTCTAACTTTTATCCCAAGAAAGTGGTTAGAAGGGAGGGTAATACATCAAAAGAACCTACCAAACCTTTTACCAAAGAAACCTCCACCCCACCCATCCGAGCTAGAGATGTTAAGTGTTTCAAGTGCTATGGTAGAGGACATGTGCAAGCACAATGTCCAAACCAAAGGACTTTGTTTCTTAAGGATGTAGATGAATACACTAGTGGCGAGGATGAGCCTAGTGAGCAAAAGGAGGGGGGAAAGGATGAGAGGGTAGCTCCACTAGAGGGAGAATTGCTTATGATTAAGAGAACCCTCAATAATCACCCTAGCACATCCATTGAAACACAAAGAGAGAACATATTTCATACAAGATGCAATGTTTTAGAAAACATATGCTCTCTCATTGTGGATAGTGGATCTAGTTGCAATTGTTGTAGTGCTAGGATGGTGGAGAAGCTTAAGCTACAAGTAGTTCCTCACCCAAAACCTTATAAACTTCAATGGCTTAATGAAAATGGGGAACTACATGTAGACAAGCAAGTGGAAATCAAGTTTTCCATAGGGAACTACAAAGATAAGGTTTTATGTGATGTAGTACCTATGGAAGCTTCTCATATCTTAATAGGGAGACCATGGCAATTTGATAAGAAAACCTTGCATGATGGTCTCACTAACGAGATTTCCTTCACCCACAAGTATAAAAAGTTTGTACTTAGTCCTTTACCACATTCTCAAGTGGTAAAAGACCAAATACAAATGAAGCAAAAGAGGGATGAGGAAAACAAAAAAAAGAGTGCTAGAAAAAGAGAAAATCCTTAGGGATAGGAAGGCGTGGGAGAAGAGTGTTCCTTCCCACAAGGTTGATCAACAAGAAAAGCCTCTTGAAAACGTTTTTGAAAATTTGCTTCTTGTTGAACAACCAGGCCTTATCTTTTGTAAAGGAACACTTACATGCACTGCCACAAGTAGTGAACTTATGAATTTACCTCCTCAAATTGAAAACCTTTTAAGTGAATTTGAAGATCTATTCTCTAATGAGGGTCCCATTGGGCTTCCTCCCCTTAGAGGTATAGAACATCAAATTGACTTCATTCCGGGGGCAAGCCTACCAAATAGGCCTGCTTATAGAACTAACCCCGAGGAGACAAAGGAGATAGAATCACAAGTTCAAGACTTGTTGGAGAAGGGTTGGGTTCAAAAGAGCCTAAGCCCTTGTGCTGTACTTGTCTTGTTGGTGCCCAAAAAGGATGGAAAATGGCGCATGTGTTATGATTGTCGAGCAATCAACAACATCACCATCAAGTATAGGCATCCAATCCCAAGGCTTGACGATATGCTTGATGAATTACATGGGTTAACTTTATTCTCCAAAATTGACCTTAAAAGTGGATATCACCAAATACGAATCAAGGAGGGTGATGAGTGGAAAACCGCTTTTAAGACCAAATTTGGATTATATGAGTGGTTGGTGATGCCCTTTGGGCTTACTAATGCCCCAAGTACATTCATGAGGCTTATGAATCACACCTTGAGAGATTGTATAGGTAAATATGTAGTAGTTTATTTTGATGATATCTTAGTGTATAGTAAAACCCTAGAAGACCATCTAAGTCACCTTAGGGAAGTTCTTCTAGTGCATAGGAAAAATAGTCTTTTTGCAAATAGGGATAAGTGTACCTTTTGTGTAGATAGTGTAGTTTTCTTAGGCTTCATAGTAAACAAAAAGGGGGTGCATGTAGATCCCGTGAAAATCAAAGCCATCCGCGAGTGGCCCACTCCACAAAATGTAAGTGATGTAAGAAGTTTTCATGGGTTAGCTAGCTTCTATAGAAGGTTTGTGCCTAATTTTTCTAGTCTAGCTTTTCCTTTGAATGAACTTGTTAAAAAAGATGTTGCATTTTTTTGGAATGAAAAGCATGAGCAAGCCTTCCTAAGGCTAAAAGCTCAACTCACCAATGCACCAATTATATCTCTCCCAAATTTTTCCAAAACTTTTGAGATAGAGTGTGATGCATCGGAGGTAGGCATAGGTGCGGTGTTGTTGCAAGGTGGACACCCCATTGCTTATTTTAGTGAAAAACTCCATGGTGCCACCCTCAACTACCCCACCTATGACAAAAAGCTCTATGCTCTTGTGCGAGCCCTAAAGACTTGGGAACACTACCTTGTGTCCAAAGAATTTGTCATCCATAGTGATCACGAGTCTTTAAAATATTTGAAGGGCCAACACAAGCTCAACAAGAGACATGCTAAATGGATGGAATTTCTTGAACAATTTCCTTATCTAATCAAATACAAGAAAGGAAGCACCAATATAGTGGCCAATGCTCTTTCAAGACGGCATACACTTTTTTGAAAATTGGGTGCCCAAATTCTTGGATTTGACCACATAAGAGAGCTTTACCAAGAAGATCAAGAACTCTCATCCATCTATGCCCAATGTCTACATAGAGCGCAAGGAGGTTACTATGTGGCCGAGGGATATCTTTTTAAAGAAGGAAAACTTTGCATTCCCCAAGGCACACATAGGAAGATCCTTGTCAAGGAATCACATGAAGGAGGACTCATGGGCCATTTTGGAGTTGATAATACTCTAGACATTTTGAAAGAAAAATTTTGTTGGCCACACATGAGAAAAAATGTCCAAAGACATTGTTCTAGATGCATATCAATGTTTAAAAGCAAAGTCTAGAACAATGCCTCATGGACTCTACATCCCCTTGCCGATTGCAAATGCTCCTTGGGAAGACATTAGCATGGACTTCATTTTAGGACTCCCTAGGACTGCAAGAGGCCATGATTTTATCTTTGTGGTAGTGGACCATTTTAGCAAAATGTCCCATTTTATTCCTTGCCACAAGGTAGATGATGCTCAAAATATTTCTAGACTCTTCTTTAGAGAAGTGGTGAGACTTCATGGTCTACCTAAAAGTATAGTATTCGATAGAGATCCCAAGTTCATAAGCCACTTTTGGAAAACTCTTTGGGGAAAACTTGGAACAATACTACAATTTTCAACTTGTCATCCACAAACGGATGGCCAAACCGAAGTAGTCAATAGATCTCTTGGGACTATGCTTAGGGCTATCATGAAGGGAAACCATAAATCTTGGGATGAGTATCTTCCCAACATTGAGTTCGCTTACAATCGAGTAGTCAACAAGACTACTAATGCTTCTCCTTTTGAAGTAGTATATGGATTTAATCCTCTCACACCTACGGATTTGTTACCTCTTCCTAATCCACAAGAACTTGTGCATAAGGAAGGAGTAATCAAAGCCGATTTTGTGAAGAAAATGCATGGGAAAATTAAAATTCAAATACAACAACAAAATGAAAAGTATAAAAAATACAACAAGAAAGGGAAGAAGAAAATAATTTTTTAGGAAGGAGACTTAGTTTGGCTTCACCTTCGCAAAGACCGATTTCCAACTCAAAGGAAGTCCAAACTAAGTCCCCGAGGTGATGGACCCTTTCAAATCCTCAAGAGAGTCAATAACAATGCATACAAATTGGACCTACCTCTTGAATATGGAGTACATGATACTTTTAATGCAATTGATCTTTCTCCATTTGTAGGTACTGTACCGCCCTGGTGGTCGGGTGTGATGACGTGGCATCCTGCTACAGTGTAGGCGTGTTGACAAGGCGCCAGGTTGGCAAGAAGGGAAGGAAGTCGGGGGGCACGCGTAGTCGCCAGTTGTTAAGCTGGCGTGTTCCGACTTCCAGTTTACCAGAATAGGCGATCGCCAGGTTAAAGATCAAGTCGCCAAATGAAGACCCAGGCGACCAAGCAGTCGGAGATCGCCAGAACAAGCACATCGCCGAAGATGAAGGAGAAGCAGATTATGAAGGCGGTCGGCGAGACCACAGGGAAGGTGTATGAAAGTCCCCAACTCGCCAGTTCCAGTAGAGATCGTACTCCTAAGTTAGCTATGCATTGGGCAGTACCATGCATAAGTAACTTAGCCAAAAATGAGAGTAGAAGCAGCGCCAAGTCAGGGAGCCTCCAGATGATGGCACGTGTACAGTCGGATACGAGCCACGTGTCCAAGTCTGTAACTGCCAGGAGAGAGAAAGCCACCAGGTGTATAAGAGTTCTTAACAGACTTTCTGAGGTACGCACGTTCAGTTCATACACTTTACGCTTGCGAGTGATAGAGCTGTTTGTGAGAGAGGATTTGCGCGGTTCTAGTTCTTAGTATTTGGTGATACCGTCACTGACTTGAGCGTCGGAGTGCGATCGGCCGCAGCGACGCCGTGTTGTTTCTTTGCAGGTTCTTGAAGTAGATCCAGGGGAGGAACGAAGGTGATAAGCGGTGCGCACGTCGATCCTTTGAAGAGGCATTCTCCAGCGCTCCGGTCAACAGGCAGGATCATCACCTGGTGGTCGGGTGTGATGACGTGGCATCCTGCTACAGTGTAGGCGTGTTGACAAGGCGCCAGGTTGGCAAGAAGGGAAGGAAGTCAGGGAGCACGCGTAGTCGCCAGTTGTTAAGCTGGCGTGTTCCGACTTCCAGTTTACCAGAATAGGCGATCGCCAGGTTAAAGATCAAGTCGCCAAATGAAGACCCAGGCGACCAAGCAGTCGGAGATCGCCAGAACAAGCACATCGCCGAAGATGAAGGAGAAGCAGATTATGAAGGCGGCCGGCGAGACCACAGGGAAGGTGTATGAAAGTCCCCAACTCGCCAGTTCCAGTAGAGATCGCACTCCTAAGTTAACTATGCACTGGGCAGTACCATGCATAAGTAACTTAGCCAAAAATGAGAGTAGAAGCAGCGCCAAGTCAGGGAGCCTCCAGATGATGGCACGTGTACAGTCGGATACGAGCCACGTGTCCAAGTCTGTAACTGCCAGGAGAGAGAAAGCCACCAGGTGTATAAGAGTTCTTAACAGACTTTCTGAGGTACGCACGTTCAGTTCATACACTTTACGCTTGCGAGTGATAGAGCTGTTTGTGAGAGAGGATTTGCGCGGTTCTAGTTCTTAGTATTTGGTGATACCGTCACTGACTTGAGCGTCGGAGTGCGATCGGCCGCAGCGGCGCCGTGTTGTTTCTTTGCAGGTTCTTGAAGTAGATCCAGGGGAGGAACGAAGGTGATAAGCGGTGCGCACGTCGATCCTTTGAAGAGGCATTCTCCAGCGCTCCGGTCAACAGGCAGGATCATCACCTGGTGGTCGGGTGTGATGACGTGGCATCCTGCTACAGTGTAGGCGTGTTGACAAGGCGCCAGGTTGGCAAGAAGGGAAGGAAGTCAGGGAGCACGCGTAGTCGCCAGTTGTTAAGCTGGCGTGTTCCGACTTCCAGTTTACCAGAATAGGCGATCGCCAGGTTAAAGATCAAGTCGCCAAATGAAGACCCAGGCGACCAAGCAGTCGGAGATCGCCAGAACAAGCACATCGCCGAAGATGAAGGAGAAGCAGATTATGAAGGCGGCCGGCGAGACCACAGGGAAGGTGTATGAAAGTCCCCAACTCGCCAGTTCCAGTAGAGATCGCACTCCTAAGTTAACTATCCACTGGGCAGTACCATGCATAAGTAACTTAGCCAAAAATGAGAGTAGAAGCAGCGCCAAGTCAGGGAGCCTCCAGATGATGGCACGTGTACAGTCGGATACGAGCCACGTGTCCAAGTCTGTAACTGCCAGGAGAGAGAAAGCCACCAGGTATATAAGAGTTCTTAACAGACTTTCTGAGGTACGCACGTTCAGTTCATACACTTTACGCTTGCGAGTGATAGAGCTGTTTGTGAGAGAGGATTTGCACGGTTCTAGTTCTTAGTATTTGGTGATACCGTCACTGACTTGAGCGTCGGAGTGCGATCGGCCGCAGCGGCGCCGTGTCGTTTCTTTGCAGGTTCTTGAAGTAGATCCAGGGGAGGAACGAAGGTGATAAGCGGTGCGCACGTCGATCCTTTGACGAGGCATTCTCCAGCGCTCCGGTCAACAGGCAGGATCATCAGGCGCCCACCGTGGGGCCGTGTAAAGCTTGCTCCCATCCACAGCGTGAGTTCGTGGAAGTTTTCGAGGTTTTCTGCGCGGTTGTGTGCTGGTGCAACCGTCGTTCGCAGTTTCTTTGAGTTTCGTTCGGTGAGTTTGCGTTTTGTACCGTTTGTTTGGCTTTCAATCGGTGGAGGGAGGTCTTTTGTTGCTTGCGCGCAATCTGTTTGGTGGAAGTTCGAGTTCTTTTGTGGTTTTCTGCGAAGGTTTGCGGTGTTCTTGAGTTCTTGCGCAGTTTCTTGAGTTTTCTCCGATTGATCGCTGATTCGATCGTGGTTGAAGTGTTGTTTGCTGTATTCCTGTGGTTCGCTGAAGTTAATGAGAAAGATGAGAAGCAATCGTTCCAGTCCCGTGGCTCCTGTCGCTGCTGAAGGCGACGCCGCCATGACCATGGCGCAGATGGCAGAGATGATGCGCTCGTTGCAGGCAACCGTGGAAGCCTCGCGCGTAGAGCAGGCAAGGATACATGAGGACCTGGTCGCCTCTCGCGCCAGGAACGAGGAGCTCAGCAAGGTAGCTGAGGAGCTGCGTCGAGCTCTTCAGGAGCAGCAGGGACGTTCTTCTGCTGAAGAGGTGGCACCGTCGACGCCACCTCGTGTGTTCCCAATGCCTTTCGTTCAGGCGATTATCGACACGCCAATTCCCACGAGCGTGGTTCCGGTTAAGGCTGTTTTTACCGGCGTGGAGGATCCAGAGGCTCATCTGACCACGTTCCACACGCAGATGATGCTGTCGGGAGGGTCAGACGCCGTCTACTGCAAGATGTTCGTGAGTACGCTCCAGGGAACGGCGATGGAGTGGTTTGTGAGCCTGCCTAATGGCCACATAACCAATTTTCAACAATTCTCGAAAATCTTTGTCGAGCAATACATTGTGAACAAGGCACCGCCCAGGGTGTCCTATGATCTGTTTGATATAAGGCAGTACCATGGGGAGTCCCTCAGAGACTACCTCAATCGCTTCGGAGCGCAGATGGTCAGATCGCCGGCCAAGGATGAAGAAATGCTAGTCTATGCCTTCAAGAAGGGCGTGCAGCCAGGGCCATTCTGCGAGGCCTTGATCAGGGCTCATCCAGCGACGTTTGCTGAAGTCAGGCGACTTGCGGTGGCCCACATCGCCGACGAGAGTGAAGTCGCCGAGAAGAGAGGCAGCGTGGCTCCCGCCAGGCCACGCGCCCAGACCAGGATCCAGCCACAGAGGGTGCTGGAAACGGCGGCGGCGGCCAGAAAAGACCAAAGGACTCGCTATCCTTACGATAGGAGAAATAAGGGAAGAAGCCAAGCGCGCCAACCACCAGCACGCCAACAACCAGCACGCCGAGAGTACAATCGCCCGCCTAAGCACAAATTCGTCATGGGACTAGCGGACCTGATCGCTATCCCTAACATATCTGCTAGGTTGAAGGCGCCCGAGAAGGTGGGCGATAAGGTGCTGGGGTCAAAGCCGGACGCCTGGTGCGAGTTCCACCAGTGCTTTGGCCACAACCTGGACTCGTGTCTGTCTTTAGGATACCAGCTCGACGATCTGGTTAAGAGCGGGTTCCTAAATGACTATCTGCTGGATAGAAGGACGGGGGGAGCGTCGAGTTCCCAGCCAGCAGGTGGAGAAGCCCAGCAACACGAGATGCCTATCCATGGGGAGATCCACACCATTGCAGGGGGTTTCTCAGGTGGTGGATGCACCGCATCGCAGAGGAAAAAGTACGCGCGATCGGTGATGGCAGTGGACATGTTTGAAGATCACTCGCCGGAAGTGGACATCACGTTCACAAAGCAGGATCTTCGGGACGTTGTGCCTCATGACAACGATCCCATAGTTATTTCGTTGATCACGGCGGGAAGGAAGGTCCACAGAGTTCTGGTGGACCAAGGAAGCTCGGCAGACGTGATGTTCTGGCCGACTTTCACACAGCTGGAATTGCCCCTTGACGAGCTAAGGCCCTATGGAGGGTGCTTATATGGGTTCGCTGGCGACCAGGTGGAGGTCAGGGGGTACATTGAGCTGAGAACCACGTTTACAGATGAGGCTGGGTCAAGGACGGAGAAAATCAAGTACCTCATCGTAAACGCCCCTTCAGCATATAACATCCTGTTGGGAAGGCCCACTCTTAACAGGATAGGCGCCATTCCGTCGACGTGGCACAGGAAGGTGAAGTTGCCGTCCATGGAAGGGGTGGTGATCACGATCAAGTCTGATCAGAAAGAAGCGAAAAGGTGCTATGAGAATAGCCTGAAAAACAAAAGATCAGTGAGTTATGTAACTACCACCCCACCACCCGGTGTGAAGCCCAGACCGCCGGTAACAGAGGAGGCCGCCGCAAGGGATGTAGAGATGGTAGACGCTGAGCTGGGGGAGAGGAATGCTGGCCTAGAAGAGGAAGAGGCGCGGAATCGCCCCGAGGAAGCAAGGGAACAGGGAATCGCCAGGGTGGTGATCGCCAGAGAATCCAGGCCCAAACCCGTCGAGCAGTGGCTCGAGAAGGAGATCGGAGGGAAAGTTTTCAAGCTCGGAAGATCTCTGGAGGTCGATCTCTAGGACCAGATCGCCAAGGTGATTGAGCGGCATCTGGACGTGTTTGCTTGGTCCGCTTCGGACATGCCCGGGATCGATCCCGACTTCTTGTGCCATCATCTGGCGATGGACAACATGGTGAGACCGGTGCGACAAAGGAGAAGAAAATTCAACGAGGAGAGGAGGCAGGCGATCAGGGACGAAACCCAGAAACTCCTCGCTGCAGGCCACATCAGGGAAGTCCAGTACCCTGAATGGTTGGCGAATGTCGTACTGGTGAAGAAGAGTAACGGGAAATGGCGCATGTGCGTCGATTTCACCGATCTGAAGAAAGCTTGCCCAAAGGATTCGTATCCTTTACCAAGCATTGATGCCCTAGTTGATAGTGCTGCAGGGTGCAAGCTGCTGAGTTTCCTGGATGCCTTCTCGGGCTATAATCAGATCAAGATGCATCCCATGGACGAAGAAAAAACAGCCTTCATGACGGAGAGGTCGTGCTACTGCTATAAGGTGATGCCGTTTGGGCTGAAGAACGCGGGGACCACGTACCAGAGGTTGATGGATCGAGTACTTGCACCAATGCTGGGAAGGAACGTGCAAGCCTACGTCGATGACATGGTCGTGACCTCGCAGGAGAAGAGCAAGCACGTTGCAGACTTGGAAGAATTGTTCACGACGATCGCCAAGTTCAAGTTGAAGCTCAACCCGGAGAAATGCATTTTCGGCGTGGAGGCTGGAAAATTTTTGGGTTTTCTCTTGACTGAAAGAGGAATAGAAGCTAACCCGGACAAGTGTGCCGCCATCTTGGCGATGAGAAGCCCGGCTATAGTAAAAGAAGTCCAGCAGCTGACAGGTCGGATGGCAGCCCTATCTCGCTTCGTGTCAACTAGCGGAGAAAAGGGGCATCCCCATTTTCAGTGTCTGCGGCGCAATAACAAGTTCGCTTGGACGAAAGAGTGCGAGGAAGCTTTCGTCAAGCTGAAGGAGTATCTGGCGAGCCCGCCGGTTCTGTGCAAACCGTTGGCGGGAATCCCTCTCAGGTTGTACTTCGCTGTGACTGAGAGGGCGGTGAGTGCGGTGCTCGCCCAGGATCAAGATCAGGCTCAGAAGCCTATTTATTTTGTGAGCAAGGTGTTGCAGGGCCCAGAAACGAGATATCAGGCCCTGGAGAAGGCTGCGCTGGCTGTGGTGTTTTCGGCGAGGAGGTTGCGCCACTACTTCCACAGCTTCACGATACTGGTGATGACTGACCTGCCCATCCAGAAGGTCTTGAAGAAACCCGACGTTGCGGGAAGAATGGTGAAGTGGGCAGTGGAGTTGTCAGAGTTTGACATTAAATATGAGCCCCGAGGCCCGATCAAGGGGCAAATCTTTGCCGATTTTGTGGTCGAGCTCTCATCAGAGGCGACGCGGGTTGAAGGAGACGATTTCCGTAGGGTACTCTCGGTGGATGGATCGTCGAACCAGCAGGGTAGCGGTGCTGGAGTCATATTGGAAGGACCCAACGGCGTGCTGATTGAGCAATCTTTGAGGTTTGCCTTCAAAGCCAGCAACAATCAAGCAGAGTATGAGGCGCTGATCGCCGGGATTTTGCTGGCCAAGGAGATGGGAGCTAGGGTGCTGATGGCTAAGAGTGACTCGCTGCTAGTCACTGGGCAAGTAACAGGCGAGTTCCAGGCTAAAGATCCACAAATGGCGGCTTACTTGGCGTATGTGCAGGAATTGAAGAGTTCCTTTGCCTCTTTTGAAGTAGTGCATGTGCCCCGAGAGCAGAATGCCCGAGCTGACTTGCTTGCTAAGCTCGCCAGCTCAGGCAAGGGGGGTAGGCAGAGGACGGTGATTCAAGAAACTCTGAAGACGCCAAGAGCATTTGTAGCAGATCACCTGGTCCTCCAGATAAGCAAGTCGACGGAGAGAGCAGCGAGAAGCCATAAGTCTTTGACGCAAGAAACCCTGAGATCGCCGAGAATTAGAGCATGCCGAGGAGAGAAGGTGGACGTGATGCAGGTCTGCGCCACCCATGAGCCAGACACTTGGATAACACAGTACAAGCGGTGCTTGGCAGATGGCCTCCTCCCGCTGGATCCAACAGAAGCTAGGAAGGTAAAGAAAAATTCCAGCAAGTATACATTGATTGATGGCGATCTGTACAGATTTGGGTTCACTCACCCACTCCTGGAATGTATACACGGCGAGAAGTGCACGAGAATTATGGCAGAGCTCCACGAAGGAATATGTGGAAGCCACGTCGGGCGTCGAGCTCTGGCCGCAAGGACTCTCCGTGCAGCCTACTATTGGCCATCCATGAGAGAAGATTGCAAGAAGTATGCCCAGTGCTGCAAACAATGCCAGCAGCACGCCGATTGGCACAAGGCACCTCCCGAGGAGTTGAAGTCGATCTATAGCCCTTGGCCGTTTCATACTTGGGGAATCGACATACTGGGACCTTTCCCGCTGGCGATCAGGCAGATGAGATACTTGGTGGTGGCGATTGAGTATTTCACCAAGTGGATCGAAGCAGAACCAGTGGCCCAGATCACCGCACACAAGATCGAGGGTTTTGTGTGGAAGAACATCGTGTGCCGGTTTGGAGTGCCTAAGCGCCTGGTGTCGGATAATGGGACTCAGTTCGCAAGCCACCTGTTGAAGAAGCTTTGTGAAGGGGTTGGAATTCAACAAGTGTTTGCATCCGTCGAGCACCCTCAGACGAATGGCCAGGTGGAACCAGCCAATCGGGTGTTGTTGAGAGGTTTGAAGAGAAGGCTTGAGAAAGCCAAGGGAAGTTGGGCGTAGGAGGTGCCCCGTATTGTCTGGGCGTACCACACCACCGAGCCGTCAGGAACCCATGAGACCCCGTTTAGCTTGGTCTATGGGTGTGACGCCATGATTCCAGTGCAGATCCAGGAGAGCTCACCGAGATTCCAGAACTTCGTAGAGGAAGATTCGAATGAAGAGAGAAGGCTGAACCTGGATTTGCTGGATGAGGTCAGGGAAGAGGCGAGGCTGAAGGCTGAGGCGGTGAAGAGGAGGATCGAGCGAAGGTACAACTCTAAGGTGATGCCAAGGCAATTTAGAGAGGGCGATCTGGTGATGAGGAAGGCCCACCAGTACGAGATGGAGAATAAATTGTCACCCAAGTGGACTGGACCGTTCAGAATAACCGAGGCGCTCGGGAACGGGGCCTACCGCTTAGAAACGCTAGAGGGAGGGGCGATTCCTCGCACCTGGAACGCCACACACCTGAAGTTGTACTATAGTTAAGAGCTTTGTAAGTAAAGACAAACACAAATGTTATATTACAATGTCTCTGTTAAAACAGTTTCAAGGGGGCACTCTTTTTTCCCTAAGGAGGGATTTTAATGAGGCCACCCAATAAAAGAAGAGTTTTCGAAGTATAAGGTGTTTTCAGATTGCCTGTGTGCTATTTTCAAAAGTTTTGAAGAAAGACCTTGTCGTTTGTGCATGATTTAAGGCAAGAAAAGATATACCGCGTGCTTTCTAAAAAGTTTTAAGTCCTCATCGTTTTTCGGCGATTGGAGGCACCAGTTAAGTTTTAAGTCCTCATTGTTTTTCGGCGATTGGAGGCACCAGTTAAGTTTTAAAGTCCTCATCGTCTTTCGGTGATCGGAGGCACCAGATGAAAGACCTCAACGCCCTCGCGCGTTTTGAGGCAAGATGAAGTCCTCCTCGCCGTCGAGCGAGTGCAGGCGAGAAAGAGAAAAAGTCCTCCGTGTTTCTGGGAGCGAGAAGATGTAACTCCTGGGACAATGTAGAGGCAAGTTAAAGACCTCCTCGCCGTCGAGCGGGTGCAGGCGAGAAAGAGTAAAAGTCCTCCGTGTTTCTGGGAGCGAGAAGATGTAACTCCTGGGACAATGTAGAGGCAAGTTAAAAGACCTCCTCGCCGTCGAGCGGGTGCAAGCGAGAAAGAGAAAGGTCCTCAGTGCATCCAGGGGGGAGGAGATGTACACCCTGGGCAAGTTGAGGCACCAAATAAAGTCCTTCTCGCCGTTGTGCGAGCTAAGGCCAGTTAAAGACCTTCTCGCCGTCGAGCGAGTTAAGGCCATATAAAGTCCTTCTCGCCGATGAGTGAGTTAAGGCCATATAAAGTCCTTCTCGCCGATGAGCGAGTTCAGGCGAGTAAAAGTCCTTCTTGCCGATAAGCGAGTTCAGGCGAGTTAAAAGACCTTCTCGCTTACGTGCGAGCATAGGCAAGATAAAATCCTTCTCGTCTCGAACGAGTTCAGGTATGGCGAAGAGGGTGGAAGAAGCTTGAAAGGTGGCTAAGGTAGGTTCGAAGAGAACGCCTAGCCAGCCGGTCTTTTGCTCTGAGGTTCAGGAGGGCAAAGGAAGATTCCAAAGGGCGCTTCTACCCCAGATAAAGAAACGATTGCCAAAGCATGAGGCTAGAAAAAGCTGATGTTACCAAGGGGTCTTGGCGATCGGGAAAAGTTCAAACACGGCGAGAAGGTTGAAAGACTTGTTTGATAAAGCAGGTCGAGTGGGACGTTGTTTGAGCCAGTCATTGAGTTACAGTTCGTTGTTCGAAGGGTATTCTTGCGATAAGGTTAGTTGCCTTAAGAATACAAGTTGTTTAAAGTGATTATTGCTTAAGTTTGAATTGGCTCGAGGTAGTTGCGTCAAAAGTCGCGTTTGCAAAATCACTAAGTTAAATCCGACAAAGTTAAACATGCAAAGAAGGTTAAAGCGCTTAAAAGGAGTCAGGGGAGAGAATATCCAAGCCTTGTGATTGAAATAAGTATTTGATAAAAGCACACATACAAGAGTTTTTACAGAATAATACGAGGGAAATTATAAAGTAGCAGATGAGGTGGAATGGATTAGTCTTCAGCAGGAACGACCTTTCCATCTACTACTTCGTTGTTCAACGACACCATGCTGAGGTCGAGATCGGGGAATAGGCATGCGAATTGTTCCCGAGCGGCTTCGAATCCAGCAGCCAAAATCTGAGCAGAGTTTAGCTTAAGTTCTTCAAATTGCCCTTGAAGTTCTTCAACCTGTTTCTTGAGCTCTTTGTTCTGCTGCTCCTGCTCTTCAACCTGTTTTCGGAGTTGTTCGTTGGTCTCTTGAGCATGGAGAAGGTCGTCAGTAACCTTCTTGGATTCTGTTTGAGCTTGGGCCAACTCAGCAGCCATCTTTCCTTTCTCCTTGTTTGCCTCGGTGAGATCAGCCATGGCGTTGTCCCTCGCTTTTTCTACTTGCCCAAGTAGCTTCTCGCGGTCGATCGACCTCTGCTCCAGTTTTTGCACCCTGGCGGCGTCAGCTTGAATGTGAGCCTCCAGGTCGCTCGCCTTGGTGTGCAGAGGCACGATTTTGCTTTCTAGCTCAACTTTCTCTTGGGCAAGATCATGAACTTTGCGGCGAAGGTCAGCAGCTTCCTTGCGCGCCAGCCTGAGCTCGGTGTTCAGGGCATCCTCCACTCGGGAGTGTTCTATTTCTGCGAGCGTCAGGCTGAATGACATCTTCTCCACCTCAACCTTCATAGTGCTATTTTCAGTCTTGAGGTTGTAGAGATCGTCTTGAAGCCTCCTGGTGGAGCTCTCCACAGCCCTCGTCATGATCGATGGGATATCCTCTGCTATGGTTTTGAGTTTGGCAGTCAGAGGTTCCCACATCCTTGTGACTTCAAGGGAAAGATTTGATGCTTGGAGAGGCGCCAGGGGGGCTTGTTGAGGGTTCTCGCCGCCACCTTCCTTAGCAGGATTTTCAGTGTTTGCTTCTTGGCGTGGCGACGCAATCGGGGATTCGGTAATTAGAATTGGAGAGGTGTGAGCAACCTCATCCCCGATTGGAACGTTCTCTGCAGCTGAAGTGTTTGAAGGGGGGCCCCCTCCAGCTGAGATGTGTGGCGTAGAGGCACTTGGGGGGTCCTCCAGAAAATTTGGCTCTCGAGCCTCAACTGCTGGTGGCGCAGTGGCCAGTGGAGTTGCTTGGACTGGTGATGAAGGGGCTTGTGGTGTTGGTGATGAGGGAGGAGGAGCAGGCGTTGATGGTGGTGTCGAGGTTGGAAGAGGGGGTGGAGCAGGTGGAGAAGATGGTGCCACCCTCTTCCTTTTCGTGACAAGGCCATCCTCTGTGACCTCGTCGTCCTCTTCTTCCTCCTCTTGGACGATTTGGGGGGCTTTTCGTTTAGGCCTCTTAAGGACCAGTTTCTTGCGCTGGGTGGGTTCCTTGGGCGGTGATCGCCCATGAACGATGGCCTTCTCGACCGCCGAGTTGGGCACCGTCTGGGAACCGGTCGCCAACCCGTGGTTTCGGGCGAGCGCCTTTAAGTCGGCGAGCATGTTTTTTCCCAACATGGTGTCTGCATGAAACGAAAATGCATGAGTTAGCTCAGAGAAGAAAAAGATAAGTGTATGAGGCAGTAAAACAGCAAAACAGGTAGTATATGCAGAAAAGGTAAAACCAAAGTCTTGTGCGTATCGCACAAGACGCCCAGAAGCAGTATCAGAAGCAGTATCAGAAGTAATGTCAAAGCAACAGTTTGGATGTCCTAACCTATTTGGAATTCTAGCTGGTCCTCAAAGAATTCGAAGGAGATCAGGGTGGGGGTCAGGAATGTTATGTTGGCATCTGCCACCCTCTTCCAGAATAGACAGAGGTCTCGGTCCAAAGCTCCTATGCTATCAGGACTTCTGGGCCTCCTGAAGCAGCTCTTGGACTCCTTTTTCCCCTTGTCCACCCAGTACAAGGGGAAGCCATCGAGAAGGGAAGTGTCTTTATCGTTTGCGCGTACTTGGATGAACTTCCCCTTCCAGTCTTTGTACGATTGCTGGAAGATGGTAAAAATGGATCTCCCAGCAATGGCATTCAGGCTGACCCACAGGCGGTCTCCTGGGTGCTTGGCCTCAAAAAGGAACAAAAACACGTCCACCAACGCGGGCAACCCCAGGTGGTCGCACGTTATTTCAAAGGCTCGAACAAACGCCCAGCTGTTGGGGTGAAGCTGGGCGGCCGCGATGTTGAGCTCGGTCAAGAGTTCCCTCTCGAATCGGGTGAGAGGGAACCTGAGTTTGACCTTCTTGAAGAAAGTTGTGTAAACAAAGCAGAAGGGCCCGTCGGTGCTTACTTTGTCATCAGCACACACTGGCAGAGCGGCGGGGCAAGGCAGCACCATCATCCTCTCGTCGTGCTCCTTGTGAAACGATTGATAGGCCTCGTCCCCCTTTGTCAACCGCAGAACTGCTCCCGCAGTGTTCACCGACGAGGTCTCCTTCAGAAGGGTTGGGTTAGCCCAGGGGTATAGAGTTTTGAAGTCTGGCAGAGGGACGGGGGCTCCTCCAGCATTAGGTGGAGTCGCCTGGGCCAGAGCAGATTGGGAAGATGCAGGCCTCTCAGCCTGCGAAGAGGAAGCGCCACGAACTTGCGTTGAGTCGTGTGCTTGCGAAGGAGGGTTTCGTGCTGATGGAGGGGGGTTCGGGGTAATCTTGGTGCGAGTCATGATGGCAACTGCAAAGGAAGAAGAAAGGAAAAATGATCAGGAGGGTTACGAAGGCTGACTCGGTCACAGAAGGAAGGTGAAACGACGAACGAATGTGAGTTCGTTGCGACGATCGACAAAGCCCTAAGTTACGCAGAAGAGAAATGGAAAAACGACCCACAGCGTATGCACCAGGCAGTTACAGGATGATGCAAATCGGTGAAAATGCAAGGAAACCCAGCAGACGAAGGAAAGTAATTACCTTTCGATGATCAGGAAGACGATGGAGGAAGATGGTGATCTGGACCGTTGAAGAGCGTTGAGAGTTTTCGCAGAGGGAAGTTAGAGCGTTTGCAAGCGCGAAGGAAAGTGATGAAACAGTGGAACGTAATGGGTTTAAGGGTTTTCGAAATGGTTTTGAGAAGCGCTAACGGCAGATGAAGATAGCTGTTGATGAAAGCCACGTGTCGAACGATGAGTGAAGGGGTTGGTGGAGCGTCAGAGCAGCAGAAAGTACAATCGCTTGGAATTCTGGTCAGTGCCACGTAGATCGGTGTTAACGAAGGCTCTTTCAGTCTTTTCGCTAGACAAGTCTTCGCTTAAGACTGGGGGGCTTGTGTACCGCCCTGGTGGTCGGGTGTGATGACGTGGCATCCTGCTACAGTGTAGGCGTGTTGACAAGGCGCCAGGTTGGCAAGAAGGGAAGGAAGTCGGGGGGCACGCGTAGTCGCCACTTGTTAAGCTGGCGTGTTTCGACTTCCAGTTTACCAGAATAGGCGATCGCCAGGTTAAAGATCAAGTCGCCAAATGAAGACCCAGGCGACCAAGCAGTCGGAGATCGCCAGAACAAGCACATCGCCGAAGATGAAGGAGAAGCAGATTATGAAGGCGGCCGGCGAGACCACAGGGAAGGTGTATGAAAGTCCCCAACTCGCCAGTTCCAGTAGAGATCGCACTCCTAAGTTAGCTATGCACTGGGCAGTACCATGCATAAGTAACTTAGCCAAAAATGAGAGTAGAAGCAGCGCCAAGTCAGGGAGCCTCCAGATGATGGCACGTGTACAGTCGGATACGAGCCACGTGTCCAAGTCTGTAACTGCCAGGAGAGAGAAAGCCACCAGGTATATAAGAGTTCTTAACAGACTTTCTGAGGTACGCACGTTCAGTTCATACACTTTACGCTTGCGAGTGATAAAGCTGTTTGTGAGAGAGGATTTGCACGGTTCTAGTTCTTAGTATTTGGTGATACCGTCACTGACTTGAGCGTCGGAGTGCGATCGGCCGCAGCGGCGCCGTGTCGTTTCTTTGCAGGTTCTTGAAGTAGATCCAGGGGAGGAACGAAGGTGATAAGCGGTGCGCACGTCGATCCTTTGACGAGGCATTCTCCAGCGCTCCGGTCAACAGGCAGGATCAGGTACCAATGACGACGAGGAAGAACTGGATTTGAGGACAAATCCTTTCCAAGGGGGAGGGGATGATGGAGGAGAGCCAAGCTCACCACCCTATGGAAGACAAGAGCCAAGTCTAGACCGTCTAGAGCCATGTGGGGAGCGTCTAGAGCCAAGTAGGGAGCGTCTAACACAAGATGAAGGGCGACTAGAAAGGGAGCATCTAGGAGGAAGCCTAGACCGTCTAGGACCTATCACTAGGTCCATGGCCAAGCATCTCCACGCACATTTGGCTCAAGCAACGGATGGAAGGGAAAGGAACTTGTACATGCTACATGAAGGCCCATTAGGGGTAGCTTAGTATTTAGTGTAGTGTTAAAAAGCATAAACTTGTCTCCTTTTGATTTACCCTAGATTGCTCACGTTTTCTAGAAGGTTTTCTCCACTAGGAACGACCATGTGCTCCATGTGCCCATGTGCTTCACATTTCCATTTCATTTGCCTAGCATTTCATCTTCTATTAGCTTAACATTTACGGCCTCAAGATTAAATTGAGTAATGTTATGCTGCCCATTTAGTGCCATACTTTGCTCCTTGCCTAGCTTCTAGGTTTTAATCTTCCTTTCACCATCTACCAAGAGGCTGGCCGAACCTCCCCTCTTTCCACACTTTTCATGCACTTTCAAGGTCCCCACAACTCCTAGGAGGACCTTGTCCATCTCTTACATTGAGCTTCCGCACCATACTCACCAACATTTAATAAGAGCTCCTTAAGAATGCCATCATTGGTGGTGTGTGGGGTGAAACACGAAAATCATAGTTTTGGAAAACTAGATGGACTCAATCCTCACAAATGCCTCCAAAGTGATGTGGGAGAAGTTTGGGAGCAAAAGGAATCGATCTTGGCATGTTTGGTGCATAGCAAAGTCCATGATTTTGGTGTTTTGGGTTGGTTTTATGACTTGGTAGTGTGTTGGGTGAAAAACGAAAATCATGGTTTTGGAAAACTGGCTGGACTCAATCCTCAAAAATGCCTCCAAAGTAATGTGGGAGAAGTTTGGGAGCAAAAGGAATCGATCTTGGAATGGTTGGTGCATAGCCAAGTTCCATGATTTTGGTGTTTTGGTTTGATTTTCTAACTTGGTGGTGTGTGGGATGAAAAATGAAAATCATGGTTTTGGAAAACTAGCTAGACACAATCCTCACAAATGCCTCCAAAGTCATGTAGGAGAAGTTTGGGAGCAAAAGGAATTGATCTTGGCATGGTTGGTGTATAGCAAAGTCCTTGATTTTGGTGTTTTGGTTGGTTTTGTGACTTGGTGGTGTGTTGGGTTAAAAACGAAAATCATGGTTTTGGAAAACAGGCTAGACTCAATCCTCACAAATGCCTCCAAAGTGATGTGGGAAGTTTGGGAGCAAAAGGAATTGATCTTGGCATGGTTGGTGCATAGCCAAGTTCCATGATTTTGGTGTTTTGGCTTGATTATGTGTCTTGGTGATGTGTGAGGTGAAAAATGAAAGTCATGGTTTTGGAAAACTGGCTGGACTCAATCCTCACAAATTCCTCCAAAGAGATGTGGAAGAATTTTGGGAGCAAAAGGAATTGATCATGACATGGTTGGTGCATAACCAAGTGCATGATTTTGGTGTTTTGGCTTGATTTTGTGACTTGGTGGTGTGTGGGGTGAAAAACGAGAATCTTGGTGTTCGAAAACTGGCTGGACTCAGTCCCTACAAATGCCTCCAAAGTCATGTGGGAGAAGTTTGAGAGCAAAAGGAATTGATCTTGGCATGGTTGGTGCATAGCAAAGTCCATGATTTTGGGGTTTTAGCTTGATTTAGTGACTTGGTGTGTGTTGGGTAAAAAACGAAAAATCATGGTATTGGAAAAGTGGCTGGACTCAATCCTCACAAATACCTCCAAAGTGGTGTGGTAGAAGTTTGGAGCAAAACGAATTGATATTGGCATGGTTGGTGCATAGCCAAGTGCATGATTTTGGTGTTTTGGCTTGATTTTTTGACTTGGTGGTGTGTGGGGTGAAAAACGAAAATCATGGTATTGGAAAACTGGCTGGACTCAATCCTCACTAATGCCTCCAATGTGATGTGGTAGAAGTTTGGGAGCAAAAGGAATTGATATTGGCATGGTTGGTGCATAGCCAAGTGCATGATTTTGGTGTTTTGGCTTGATTTTGTGACTTGATGGTGTGTGGGGTGAAAAACGAAAATCATGGTTTTGGAAAACTGGCTGGACTCAATCCTCACAAATGCCTCCAATGTGATGTGGTAGAAGTTTGGGAGAAAAAGGAATTGATATTGGCATGGTTGGTGGAAAGCCAAGTTCCATGATTTTGGTGTTTTGGCTTGATTTTGTGAGTTGGTGGTGTGGGGGGTGAAAAACGAAAATCATGGTTTTTGAAAACTGGCTGGACTCAATCCTCACAAATGCCTCCAATGTGATGTGGTAGAAGTTTGGGAGCAAAAGGAATTGATATTGGCATGCTTGGTGCAAAGCCAAGTTCCATGATTTTGGTGTTTTGGCTTGATTTTGTGACTTGGTGGTGTGTGTGGTGAAAAACGAAAATCATGGTTTTGAAAAACTTGCTGGACTCAATCCTCACAAATGCCTCCAAAGTAATGTGGGAGAAGTTTGGGAGCAAAAGGAATTGATCTTGGCATGGTTGGTGCAAAGCTAAGTTCCATGATTTTGCTGTTTTTGCTTGATTTTGTGACTTGTTGTTGTGTGGGGTGAAAAACGAAAATCATGGTATTGGAAAACTGGCTGGACTCAATCCTCACAAATGCCTCCAATGTGATGTGGTAGAAGTTTGGGAGCAAAAGGAATTGATATTGGCATGGTTGGTGCAAAGCAAAGTTCCATGATTTTGGTGTTTTGGCCTGATTTTATGTCTTGGTGATGTGTGAGGTGAAAAACGAAAATCATGATTTTGGAAAACTGGCTGGACTCCATCCTCACAAATTTATGCAAGGTGGTGTGGAAGAATTTTGGGAGCAAATGGAATTGATCTTGACATGGTTGGTGCATAGCTGTACCGCCCTGGTAGTCGGAAGTGATGACGTGGCAACGAGCTATTATATAGGCGTGTTGGATGGGGCACCTGGCTGGCAGAAGGAAAGGAAGTCGGGGGGTTCGTGTAGTCGTCAGTTATTAAGTTGGCCTACTTCGATGAAGTCCCCAGATGTGAACCGGCGAAGATGAAGGCAGATAGTCATTTCCCAGCTGGCGGTCACCGGGTTGAAGATGAAGTCGCCAGATGTGAACCCGGGCGACCAAGTAATTAGAGATCGCCGAAACGAGGACATCACCGAAGATGAAGGCAGATAGTCATTTCCCAGCTGGCCAGAGGATGAGGCCGGGAGACAGCTTACTTGAACATATACGGTGAAGCAGGTAGGGCAGATCATGAAGGCGGTCGGCGAGACCACAGGGAAGGTGTGTACGAAGGCACCCGAACTCGCCACGCACAAGAGATCACGCTCCAAGGCAGCATTGCGCTGAGTTGTTCCATGCATAAGTAACTTAGCCAAAAGCCTGAAGAGTAAGAGGTGGCACCAAAGTCAAGGATACTCCAGATGGTGACACGTGTACAGCTGGATGCGAGCCACGTGTCCAGATGTGTAACTGTCAGGAGAGAGAAAGTGCACAGGTATATAAGAGATTCTAACGAACTTCTGAGGTACGCATGCGTTTAGATTACTTCTTTACAACTGTGAGAACGAGAGTACGCTGAGAGAGAGCTTTTGCACGGTTCCTTAGAGTTCTTGAGTTTTTCTCTTAAGTAATTGGTGGTTCTGTCGCTGACTTGGGCGTCGGAGCATGATCGGCCGCAGCGGCGCCGTTCCGTCTTTTGCAGGTTCTTGAGGTGGACCGCGGTGAAGGACGGAGGCTAACACGGCGCAGGAGTCGATCCAGGTTTGACGAGGCAAAGCTCCAGCGTTTTGGTCAACAGGCAGGATCATCAGGCGCCCACCGTGGGGCTGTGTAAAACCTGTTCCCATCCACAGCGTGAGTTCTTGGAGATTTCTGCAGTTTCTGTGTGGTTGTGTGCTGGTGCAACCATTCTCCGCCGTTCGTTCGAGTTTGGTTCGGCGTTTTCGAAGTTCCTACCGTTCGTTTGGATTTGTTCAGTGTCGGGAGGTTTTCCACCGTTCGTTTGAGCTTTCGTTCGGTTTTCTTGGAGTTTCTTGCTGTTCGCACGGTTTATAATCGGTTGATTCGGTGCTTTTCCTGTTCTTTTGCGTTTCTGGCTAATGCATCGGGAGCTCGTTGAGAAGCGGTGGTTTTGTGGTGGAGTCGCGAGTTTCTGTGGAGGTTTCTGCTGTTTGAGTCCACGTTCTTGAAGTCCTTCAGAGTCCACGAGGTTCTGACCGATTCATTGCTGCATCAGTCGTTCCTGAAGAAGGCGTTGTTCATTGCTCTTGGTGATCTGTTAAGTTTTCATGAGAAAAATGAGAAGCAACCGTTCAAGTCCAGTTGCGCCCGTTGCTGCTGAAGGCGCCATGACTATGGCACAGATGGTGGAAATCATGCGTTCGCTGCAGGCGAATGTGGAAGCCTCGCGTATAGAGCAGGCAAGAATGCACGAGGACCTGGTCGCCTCTCGGGCCAGGAATGAAGAGCTTAGCAGAGTGACTGAGGAACTGCGTCAAGCTCTTCAGGAGCAGCGAGGGTGTCCAGCCGCTGAAGAGGTCGCGCCGTCAACGCCGCCTCGCGTTTTCCCTATGCCTTTCGCTCAGGCGATTACAGACACGCCAATCCCTGCGAGTGTGGTACCCGTGAAGGCTGTTTTTACCGGCGTGGAGGATCCTGAGGCACATCTCACCACCTTCCACACACAGATGATGCTGTCAGGAGGATCGGATGCTGTGTACTGCAAGATGTTCGTAAGCACACTCCAGGGAACAACACTGGAATGGTTTGTGAGCCTGCCTACAGGCCACATACCAACTTCCAACAGTTTTCGAAGATCTTCGTCGAGCAGTACATAGTGAACAAGGCGCCGCCTAGGGTGTCTTATGATCTGTTTGACATCAGGCAGTACCATGGAGAGTCCCTCAGGGACTATTTGAATCGTTTTGGGGCGCAGATGGTTCGCTCGCCGGCCAAGGACGAAGAAATGTTGGTCTACGCGTTCAAGAAGGGCGTGCTGCCGGGACCCTTCTGCGAGGCGTTGATTAGGGCCCACCCCGCCACGTTTGCTGAGGTTAGGCGACTTGCGGTGGCCCACATCGCCGATGAAAGTGAGGTCGCTGAGAAGAGGGGAAGCGTGGCCCCCGCTAGGCCACGTGCCCAGACCAGGATCCAGCCACAGAGGGTGCTGGAGACAGCGGCGACCAAGAGGGATCAGAGGACTCGCCATCCTTATGATCCAAGGAAGAATAAGGGCAGGGGCCCAGGGCGCCCTCAGCCAGCACGTCGGGAGTATAATCGCCCTCCAAAGCATAAGTTTGTCATGGGGTTGGCGGATCTGATCGCCATTCCCAATATATCAGTTAGGCTGAAGGCGCCCGAGAAGGTGGGTGACAAGGTGTTGGGACCAAAGCCAGACGCCTGGTGTGAGTTCCACCAGGGCTTTGGTCACACCGTTGACTCATGTTTGGCTTTAGGATACGAGCTCGACGACCTGGTCAAGAGCGGGTTCCTGAATGACTACTTGCTGGATAGAAGGACGGGGGCCACGTCGAGCTCCCAGCCAGCAGGTGGTGAGGCTCAGCAGCACGAGATGCCTACCCACGGAGAAATCCTCACCATTGCAGGAGGTTTCTCGGGTGGTGGATGCACCGCATCACAGAGGAAGAAGTATGTAAGGTCTGTGATGACGGTGGACATGTTCGAGGACCACTCGCCGGATGTGGACATTACGTTCACAAAGCAAGATCTTTGGGACGTTGTGCCTCATGACAACGACCCCATAGTCATCTCGCTGATCACGGCAGGAAGGAAGGTCGACAGGGTTCTGGTGGACCAAGGAAGCTCGCCAGACGTGATGTTCTGGCCGACTTTCACGCAGTTGGAGCTACCCCTTGACCAGCTGAGGCCCTATGGAGGGTGTTTGTATGGTTTCGCTGGCGACCAGGTGGAGGTCAGGGGGTACATTGAGTTGAGAACTACGTTTACGGACGAGGCGGGCTCGAGAACAGAGAAAATCAAGTACCTTGTCGTGAACGCTCCTTCAGCATACAACATTCTGTTGGGAAGACCCACGCTCAACAGAATAGGCGCCATACCTTTGACCCGGCACATGAAGGTGAAGCTGCCATCTATGGAAGGGGTGGTGATCACCATCAAATTCGACCAGAAAGTAGCAAAGAAGTGCTATGAGAATAGCCTGAAGAACAAGAGGTCCGTGAGTTATGTGACGACCACCCCGCCTCCCGGTGTGAAGCCCAGGCCGACGGTAATAGAGGAAACCGCCGGAAGCGACGTGGTGATGGTGGAAGCTGAGTCGGGGGAGGAGAACGCCGAGCGGGAAGAAGAGGCGAGGAATCGCCCTGAGGAAGCGAGGGAGCTGGGAATCGCCAGGGCGGTGATCGCCAGAGAAACCAGACCAAAACTCGTCGAGCAGTGGCTCGAAAGGGAAATCGGGGGAAAGATCTTCAAGTTGGGAAGATCTCTGGAGGCTGAGCTCCAGGACCAGATCGCCAAGGTGATAGAGCGGCATCTGGATGCGTTCGCGTGGTCCGCTTCGGACATGCCCGGGATCGATCCCGACTTCTTGTGCCATCATTTGGCGATGGACAGCCAGGTGAGACCGGTACGACAGAGGAGAAGGAAGTTCAACGAGGAGAGGAGGCAAGAGATTACAGACGAAACCCAGAAGCTCCTCGCTGCAGGCCATATCAGGGAGGTGCAGTACCCTGAGTGGCTGGCCAACGTCGTGCTGGTAAAGAAGAGCAGTGGGAAGTGGCGCATGTGCGTCGACTTCACTGATCTGAACAAGGCTTGCCCAAAGGATTCGTATCCTTTGCCAAGCATAGATGCCCTGGTGGACAGTGCTGCAGGGTGTAAGTTGTTGAGTTTCCTGGATGCCTTCTCGGGGTATAACCAGATCAAGATGCATCCCATGGATGAAGAGAAAACTGCCTTCATGACCGAGAGATTGTGCTACTGCTACAAGGTGATGCCATTTGGGCTGAAGAACGCGGGGGCCACGTACCAGAGGTTGATGGATCGGGTACTTGCACCAATGCTGGGAAGAAATGTGCAAGCCTACGTGGATGACATGCTCGTGACCTCGCTAGAGAAGGGCAAACACGTTGCGGACTTGGAGGAATTGTTTACTACGATCGCCAAGTTCAGGTTAAAACTGAATCCCGAGAAGTGCATCTTTGGCGTGGAGGCTGGGAAGTTCTTGGGGTTCCTCTTAACTGAGAGAGGAATAGAAGCCAACCCTGATAAGTGTGCCGCCATCTTGGCGATGAGGAGCCCCACGACCGTGAAGGAGGTGCAGCAGCTCACGGGTCGGATGGCCGCCCTGTCTCGCTTCGTGTCGGCTAGCGGAGAGAAGGGCCATCCGTATTTCCAGTGTTTAAGGCGGAATAACAAATTTGCCTGGACGAAAGAGTGTGGAGAAGCCTTCGTCAAGCTTAAAGAGTACCTGGCGAGCCTGCCGGTTTTGTGCAAACCGCTGATGGGGACCCCTCTCAGGTTGTATTTCGCTGTGACTGAGAGGGCGGTGAGTGCGGTGCTCGCCCAAGACCAAGATCAGGCTCAAAAGCCTATTTATTTTGTCAGCAAGGTGCTGCAAGGCCCCGAAGTAAGATATCAGGCCTTGGAGAAAGCTGCACTGGCAGTAGTCTTTTCGGCAAGAAGGTTACGCCACTATTTCCATAGCTTCACAATATTGGTGATGACCGACTTGCCCATCCAGAAGGTTCTGAAGAAGCCCGACGTAGTTGGGAGGAAGGTGAAGCGGGTTGTGGAGCTGTCGGAGTTCGACATCAAGTATGAGCCTCGAGGTCCGATTAAGGGGCAGATTTTTGCAGATTTCGTGGTCGAGCTCTCGTCAGAAGCCACGCGAGTTGAGGAGAATGAATTTCGTTGGGTGCTTTCGGTGGATGGATCGTCGAACCAGCAGGGCAGTGGTGCTGGAGTCATCTTGGAAGGGCCCAACGGCGTGCTAATTGAGCAGTCCCTGAGGTTTGCCTTCAAGGCCAGCAACAACCAAGCAGAGTATGAGGCGCTGATCGCCGGTATCTTGCTGGCCAAGGAGATGGGAGCTAGGGTGTTGATGGCTAAGAGTGACTCGCTGCTGGTCACGGGACAAGTAACAGGCGAGTTCTAGGCTAAAGATCCACAGATGGCGGCTTACGTGGAGTATGTGCAGGAGTTGAAGAGTTCCTTTGCCTCCTTCGAAGTGGTGCATGTGCCCAGAGAGTAGAATGCCCGAGCTGACTTGCTAGCCAAGCTCGCCAATTCGGGCAAGGGGGGTAGGCAGAGGACGGTGATCCAAGAAACTCTGAAGACGCCTAGGGCATTCGTGGCAGATCACCTGGTTCTTCAAATAAGCAAGTCGACGGAGAGAGCGGCGAGGAATCACAGGTCTTTGACTCAGGAGACCTTGAGATCGCCAAGAATAAGGGCACGTCGGGGAGAGGAGGTGAACTTGGCACAGATCTGCGCTACCCATGAGCCAGACACCAGGGTAACACAGTACAAGCGATGCCTGGCGGATGGCCTTCTCCCGCTGGATCCGACGGAGGCCAGGAAGATAAAGAAGAACTCCAGCAAGTTCACGATGATTGATGGCGAGTTGTACAGGTTTGGGTTCACTCACCCACTCCTGGAATGTGTGCACGGAGAGAAATGTACGAGAATCATGGCAGAGCTCCATGAAGGGATATGTGGAAGCCACGTCAGGGGTCGAGCTCTGGCCGCAAGGACTCTCCATGCAGGTTACTACTGGCCAACAATGAGAGAAGACTGCAAGAAGTATGCGCAGTGCTGCAAGCAATGTCAGCAGCACGCCGATTGGCACAAGGCGCCTCCCGAGGAGTTGAAGTCGATTTACAGCCCTTGGCCGTTTCATACATGGGGGATCGACATCCTGGGACCATTCCCGCTGGCGATCAGGCAGATGAAGTACTTGGTGGTGGCGATTGAATATTTCACCAAGTGGATCGAAGCAGAACCAGTGGCCCAGATCACCGCACACAAGATCGAGGGTTTCGTGTGGAAGAACATTGTGTGCCGGTTTGGTGTGCCGAAGCGCCTGGTGTCAGATAACGGAACTCAGTTTGCAAGTCACCTGTTGAAGAAGCTGTGCGAAGGGGTGGGAATTCAACAAGTATTTGCATCTGTCGAGCACCCTCAGACGAATGGCCAAGTAGAGTCAGCCAATTGGGTATTACTCAGAGGCTTGAAGAGAAGACTAGAGAAAGCCAAAGGGTCGTGGGCTGAGGAGGTACCCCGTATAGTTTGGGCGTACCACACCACTGAGCAGTCGGGAACCCATGAGACCCCGTTCAGCTTGGTTTACGGGTGCGACGCAATGATTCCAGTGGAGATCCAGGAGAGCTCGCCGAGATTCCAGAACTTTGTAGCAGAAGACTCGAACGAGGAAAGAAGGTTGAATCTGGACTTACTGGATGAGGTTAGGGAGGAGGCGAGATTGAAAGCTGAGGCAGTGAAAAGAAGGATTGAACGACGATATAGCTCGAAGGTGATACCAAGGCAGTTCAAAGAAGGCGACCTGGTGATGAGGAAGGCCCACCAGTACGAGATGGAGAACAAGTTGTCGCCTAAGTGGACGGGACCGTTCAGGATAACCGAGGCGCTCGGGAATGGCGCTTACCGTTTAGAAACGTTGGAAGGAGGGGCGATTCCTCGCACTTGGAACGCCACGCACCTCAAGTTATATTACAGTTAAAAGCTTTGTAAGTAAAAACAAACACGTAGAGTTTGCAAGCTTTCTGTTAAAACAGTTTGAAGGCGGCACTCTTTTTTCCCTAAGGAGGGTTTTTAATGAGGCCACCCAATAAAAGAAGAGTTTTCGAAAGTTTAAAGTTGTTTAGATTGCATGCTTGTTGTTATTGCGAACGTTTTGAAGAGAAAAAAAACCTTGTCACTCGAACGTGATTTAGGGCAAGTTTTGAAGTTATGTTGCATGCTTTCTAAAAAGTTTCTAAGTCCCCATCGTTTTTCGGCGATTGGCAGCATCAGTTAAAGTTTAAAGTCCTCATCGTCTTTAGGCGATCGGAGGCACCAGTTAAAAGACCTCAACGCCCTCGCGCGTCTTGAGGCGAGAAAGAGATAAAGACCTCCTCGCCGTCGAGCGAGTGTAGGCGAGTTAGAGTAAAAAGTCCTCAGTGCTTCCAGAGGAGAGAAGATGTAACCTCTGGGGCAATGTAGAGGCACCAGCAAAAAGTCCTCAGTGCTTCCAGGGGAGAGAAGATGTAACCTCTGGGGCAATGCAGAGGCACCAGTGAGAAGTCCTCAGTGTTTCTAGGGGAGAGAAGATGTAGCCCCTGGGGCAATGTAGAGGCACGAGTTAAAGACCTTCTCGCCGATGAGCGAGTTCAGGCGAGTTAAAGACCTTCTCGCTGTTGAGTGAGTTCAGGCAAGATAAAATCCTTCTCGTCTCGAACGAGTTCAGGTACGGTGTGGAGGGTGGAAGAAGTTTAAAGGATAGCCAAGGTAGGTTCGAAGAGAACACTTGGCTATCCAGCTTACTGCTCTGAAAGTCAGGGAAGTTAGAGAAGGATCCGAAAGGCGCCTTCACCCCCAAATGAGGGAACGATGGCCAAGCTATAAAGGCAGGAGGAAGCTGGTATCGCCAAGAATCTCTGGCGATCAGAAGAAATTCAAGCAATAGAAGGAGTTAAGGCCCGTTTTGATAAGGTAGATCGGGTGAGCTATATTTTAAACTATTAATTGGGTTGAAATTTGTTGTGTGGAAAGTGGTTTCGCGCTGAGGTTCATTATCTCAAAGTCCACGAGTTGTTAGAAGTCTATCGTTCGAGAGTTGGTAGTTTGAAGCAGTTAGAGAACAGTCGCGCTCACAAAATTGCTAAGTCAATTCCGTTTAAGTGATTTTTTACAAGGAAGAACAAGGCAAACAGAGAAATTGTAAGAAAATGCAGAAAAGCTTTATAATAAAGTGTATCAGTTCAAATTACATGTACCAAAAGCAGGAAAATTATTACAAGTAAGTTGAGTAAGAAAAAGACAGATGGGTAAGTGATGGAGGGAAGCAGCAAGCAGCTAGTCTTCAGAAGGAACGATCTTCCCATCCACCACTTCATTGTTTAGCGACACCATGGACAGATCCAAATCAGGGTATTGGCAGGCGAACTGCTCTAGGGCGGCGTCAAACCCAACAGCGAGGATTTGGGCAGAGCTCAGCTCGAGTTCTTCAATCTGCTTCTTGAGCCCCTCGTTCTGCTGTTTTAGTTCTTCAACCCTCTCCCGAGCTTGAAGAAGGTCTTCAGTAACCCTCTTGCTCTCCGCCTGCGCTTGAGCCAGCTCTACGGCGATCCCTTCGTTTTCCTTTTTGGCCTCGGCGAGCTTGGCCATGGTGTCATCTTTCTCTTTTTCAGTCTTCCCCAAGAGGACCTCCCGATCTACGGACCTCTTCTCAAGGTTTTCTACCTTGGCGGCATCTGCTTTAATCGACGCCTCCAGGCCAGCCACCTTGAGACGATAGGGGACCAACTTGCTCTCCAGCTCGATCTTCTCTTGAGCTAAGAGGTGCACCCTATGGCGTAGATCGGTGGCCTCCTTGTGCGCCACCCGTAATTCGGTGCTCATAGCATCCTCCACCCGCGAAAGATCGATCTCCGCCAGCATAAGGTTGCAGGACAACTTCTCCGCCTCGATCCTTATTAGGCGATTCTCCTCTTGGAGCACGGAGATGTCATCCTGGAGTTTCTTGCTGGAACTCTCCACAGCTTTTGATATGATGGAGGGGAAATCCTCTGCCATCATCTTGAGTTTTGCTGAGAAGGGTTCCCACACCCTTTTGACCTCAAGGGAAAGGTTTGCTCGTGGGAGCACTGGGGGAGCCTGTTGCTGGTTCTCGCCACCACCTTCTTGAATTGGTTGGTGAGTTAGAGCTTCTTGGCGTGGTGGCGACGAGGGGGACTCGGTGATGATGATGGGTGAGTTGTGAGCCCCTTCATCCCCACCTGCCGCAGTTTCGGCGATTGAGGCGGTTGAAGGAGGACCCCCTCCAGTAGATACAAATGGCGTGGAGGCGCTTGGGGGGTTCTCCATGAAGTTAGGCTCAGTAGCCTCAATCACAGGGAGTGCAGCCGCCAAGGGAACTGCTTGAACCGGCGGTGTTGCAGCTGGCGGAGAAGGCGGTGTTGGAGTGGGAGCTGGTGGTGAGGACGGTGTTGATGTTGCAAGAGGAGGTGGAGCAGGTAGTGAAGAAGGCACCACCCTCCTTCTTTTTGTGATGAGACCGTCCTCAGTCGCCTCATCGTCTTCTTCTTCATCCTCGTGAACCACTTGAGGGGTTTTCCTCTTTGGCTTCCTGAGGACGAGTTTTTTGCGTTGTGGGGCGGGCGGGCAGGGCCTTTGAAGGAGCTGGGCCTTTAGGGGGCGATCTGCCCTTGTCAGCGGCGATCTCCTCCACTGAGTTGGGCACAGTCTGGGAGCCCGACGCCAACCCATGGGCTTGGGCGAGCGCCCTCAATTCCGCCAGTTTTCCTTTGCCCAACATGAGATCTGCATAATACAAAAGGTCAGCCCAAAGAGAAAGATAAATACATGGGTAGATATGCAAATGAGGCAAACAAGTGATGCAGAAAATAAAAACCAAGTCTTGTGCACAACAGACAAGGCGCCCAGCAACAGTTAACAGAGGTGCAGCACAGGGCAAAGACTTAAGCGTCGAAATAGGCACTAACCTATACGAGCCTCGAGTTGGTCTTCGAAGAACTCGAAGGAGATGAGCGCAGTGGTGAGGAAGGTGATGTTAGCGTCTGCCACGCTTTTCCAGAAAAGGCACAAGTCCTTGTCCAAATCGCCCATGTTGTCAGGACTTCTTGGCTTCCTGAAGCTTCCCTTGGAGTCTTTGTTTCCCTTGTTTACCCAGTACAAGGGAAAGCCGTCGAGCAGCGAAGCGTCCTGGTCGTTTTGGCGCACTTGGACAAATTTGCCTTTCCAATCCTTGTAGGATTGCTGGAAGATAGAGAGGATCGACCTCCCAGCAATCCCGTTCAAGCTCACCCAAAGGCGATCCCCAGGGTTCTTGGCCTCGAACAGAAAAAGGAACACGTCTACCGAGGCCGGTAGTCCCAAGTGCGCGCATATGATCTGAAACGCCTGCACGAATGCCCAGCTGTTGGGATGGAGCTGGGCGGCGGCGATGTCGAGCTCGGTTAGTAGCTCCCTTTCGAAACGAGTAAAGGGAAACCTAAGTTTCACCTTCTTGAATAAAGTGGTGTACACAAAGCAGAACAACCCGCCGTTGTTCCCTTTGTCGTCTGCAAAGACCGGCACATCGGGGGGACAAGGCAGCACGGTTAGTTTATCATCGTGCTCCTTGTGGAACGACAGGTGGGGCTCGTCCCCTTTCTTCAATCGAAGCACTGCCCCGACAGAGTTTACTGAAGAAGTCTCCTTCAGCAAGGTCGAGGTGGCCCATGGGTATAGCTTCTTGTAGTCGGGGAAGGAATGGAGGCACCTCCAACGATGGGTGGAGTTGCCTGAGCAAGGTTGGGATGAGAGGTTGCAGCTCTCTCAGCCTGGGAGGAGGAAGCACCAGGTGCTCTCGGTGGGTTATGAGCTTGAGATGGAGGGTTTCGTGACGAGGGAGGAGGATTCGGGGTGATCTTTGAACGAACCATCGCGGAAACTGCAAAGGAAAAAGAAAGGGAAAGGTGAGCGAAGGTTGCAGAGGCTGACTCGATTGTGAAGAAGGATGAAAAACAAACGAACGAAAGATCGTTGTAATGGAGACGAAGCCCTAAGTTACGAGAAGGGAGAAGCAAAAGAAACAACCCACAGCGTATGCACCAGGCAGTTAATGGATGATGCGAATCGGTTAAAATGCAGGAAAACTCAACAGAAGAAGTAAAGGGAGTACCTTTCGATGATCAGAAGAACGCTGAAGGAAGTTGAGGATCCAGAAGGTTGAAGAGCGTCGTGGGTTTTTGCAGAGGAAACTCAGAGCGTTTGAGAAGGCAAAGAGGTGATGGAACAGTAGAAGTGAAATGGGTTTAAGGGTTTTTCAAATGGTTTTTGGAAGCGTAAACGACAACTAAAGATGACCGTTGATGAAGCCACGTGTCGAGCGATTGGGAGAATGTTTGGTGGAGCGTCAGGAAAGCAAAAAGTACGAACGTTTGGAATTCTGCGCCAGCGCCACGTAGATCGGTAGTGACGTGACTTCTTTAGTCTTTTCATTGGACAAGTCTTCGCTTAAGACTGGGGGGCTTGTGTACCGCCCTGGTAGTCGGAAGTGGTGACGTGGCATCGAGCTATTATATAGGCGTGTTGGATGGGGCACCTGGCTGGCAGAAGGAAAGGAAGTCAGGGGGTTCGTGTAGTCGTCAGTTATTAAGTTGGCCTACTTCGATGAAGTCCCCAGATGTGAACCGGCGAAGATGAAGGCAGATAGTCATTTCCCAGCTGGCGGTCACCGGGTTGAAGATGAAGTCGCCAGATGTGAACCCGGGCGACCAAGTAATTAGAGATCGCCGAAACGAGGACATCGCCGAAGATGAAGGCAGATAGTCATTTCCCAGCTGGCCAGAGGATGAGGCCGGGAGACAGCTTACTTGAACATATACGGTGAAGCAAGTAAGGCAGATCATGAAGGCGGCCGGCGAGACCACAGGGAAGGTGTGTACGAAGGCACCCGAACTCGCCACGCAAAAGAGATCACGCTCCAAGGCAGCTTTGCGCTGAGTTGTTCCATGCATAAGTAACTTAGCCAAAAGCCTGAAGAGTAAGAGGTGGCGCCCAAGTCAAGGATACTCCAGATGGTGACACGTGTACAGCTGGATGCGAGCCACGTGTCCAGATGTGTAACTGTCAGGAGAGAGAAAGTGCACAGGTATATAAGAGATTCTAACGAACTTCTGAGGTACGCACGCGTTTAGATTACTTCTTTACAACTGTGAGAACGAGAGTACGCTGAGAGAGAGCTTTTGCACGGTTCCTTAGAGTTCTTGAGTTTTTCTCTTAAGTAATTGGTGGTTCTGTCGCTGACTTGGGCGTCGGAGCGTGATCGGCCGCAGCGGCGCCGTTCCGTCTTTTGCAGGTTCTTGAGGTGGACCGCGGTGAAGGACGGAGGCTAACACGGCGCAGGAGTCGATCCAGGTTTGACGAGGCAAAGCTCCAGCGTTTTGGTCAACAGGCAGGATCAATAGCCAAGTGCATGATTTTGGTGTTTTGGCTTGATTCTGTGACTTGGTGGTGTGTGGGGTGAAAAACGAAAATCATGGTTTTCGAAAACTGGCTGGATTCAATCCCCACAAATGCCTCCAAAGTCATGTGGGAGAAGTTTGGGAGAAAAAGGAGTTGATCTTGGCATGGTTGGTGCAAAGCCAAGTCTATGATTTTGGTATTCTGGCTTGATTTTGTGACTTGGTGGTGTGTGGGGTGAAAAACGAAAATCATTGTTTTGGAAAACTGGCTGAACTCAATCCTCACAAATGCCTCCAATGTGATATGGTAGAAGTTGGGGAGCAAAATGAAATGATCTTGGCATGGTTGGTGGAAAGCCAAGTCTATGATTTTGGGGTTTTCGCTTGATTTTGTTTCTTGGTGGTGTGTGGGGTGAAAAACGAAAATCATTGTTTTGGAAAACTGGCTGTACTCAATCCTCACAAATGCCTCCAAAGTAATGTGTGAGAAGTTTGGGAGCAAAAGGTATTGATCTTGGCATGGTTGGTTCATATCCAAGTCCATGATTTTGGTATGTTGGCTTCATTTTGTGACTTCGTGGTGTGTTGGGTGAAAAACGAAAATCATGGTTCTGGAAAACTGGCTGGACTCAATCCTCACAAATGCCTCCAAAGTGATGTAGGAGAAGTTTGGGAGCAAAAGGAATTGATCTTGGCTTGTTTGGTGCATAGCCAAGTTCCATGATTTTGGTGTTTTGGCTTGATTTTGTGACTTGGTGGTGTCTGGGGTGAAAAACAAAAATCATGGTTTTGGAAAACTGGCTGGACTCAATCTTCACCAATGCTTCCATTGTGATGTTGGACAAGTTTGGGAGAAAAAGGAATTAATCTTGGTGTGTTGGGTGAAAAAAGAAAATCATGCTTTTGGAAAACTGGGTGGACTC
>NW_027174136.1:90000-94026 GCF_000499845.2 Phaseolus vulgaris | reverse complement strand
TTTGGGCAAAAGGAATTGATCTTGACATGGTTGGTGCATAGCCAAGTTCATGATTTTGGTGTTTTGTGCTTGGGTGGGTGATTTTGGTGAAAAACGAAAATCATGGTTTTTGGAATAAGTGGCTGGACTCAATCCTCACAAATGCCTCCAAAGTGATGTGGGAGAAGTTGGGAGCAAAAGGAATTGATCTTGACATGGTTGGTGCATAGCCAAGTTCATGATTTTGGTGTTTTGGCTTGATTTTGTGGCTTGGTGGTGATTTTGGTGAAAAACGAAAATCATGGTTTTGGAAAACTGGCTGGACTCAATCCTCACAAATGCCTTCAAAGTGATGTGGGAGAAGTTTGGGATCAAAAGGAATTGATCTTGACATGGTTGGTGCATAGCCAAGTTCATGATTTTGGTGTTTTGGCTTGATTTTGTGACTTGGTGGTGATTTTGGTGAAAAACGAAAATCATGGTTTTGGAAAACTGGCTGGACTCAATCCTCACAAATGCCTCCAAAGTGATGTGGGAGAAGTTTGGGATCAAAAGGAATTGATCTTGACATGGTTGGTGCATAGCCAAGTTCATGATTTTGGTGTTTTGGCTTGATTTTGTGCTTGGTGGTGATTTTGGTGAAAAACGAAAATCATGGTTTTGGAAAACTGGCTGGACTCAATCCTCACAAATGCCTTCAAAGTGATGTGGGAGAAGTTTGGGATCAAAAGGAATTGATCTTGACATGGTTGGTGCATAGCCAAGTTCATGATTTTGGTTTTTGGCTTGATTTTGTGGCTTGGTGGTGATTTTGGTGAAAAACGAAAATCATGGTTTTGGAAAACTGGCTGGACTCAATCCTCACAAATGCCTTCAAAGTGATGTGGGAGAAGTTTGGGATCAAAAGGAATTGATCTTGACATGGTTGGTGCATAGCCAAGTTCATGATTTTGGTTTTGCTTGATTTGTGGCTTGGTGGTGATTTTGGTGAAAAACGAAAATCATGGTTTTGGAAAACTGGCTGGACTCAATCCTCACAAATGCCTTCAAAGTGATGTGGGAGAAGTTTGGGATCAAAAGGAATTGATCTTGACATGGTTGGTGCATAGCCAAGTTCATGATTTTGGTGTTTTGGCTTGATTTTGTGGCTTGGTGGTGATTTTGGTGAAAAACGAAAATCATGGTTTTGGAAAACTGGCTGGACTCAATCCTCACAAATGCCTTCAAAGTGATGTGGGAGAAGTTTGGGATCAAAAGGAATTGATCTTGACATGGTTGGTGCATAGCCAAGTTCATGATTTTGGTTTTTGGCTTGATTTTGTGGCTTGGTGGTGATTTTGGTGAAAAACGAAAATCATGGTTTTGGAAAACTGGCTGGACTCAATCCTCACAAATGCCTCCAAAGTGATGTGGGAGAAGTTTGGGATCAAAAGGAATTGATCTTGACATGGTTGGTGCATAGCCAAGTTCATGATTTTGTGACTTGGTGGTGATTTTGGTGAAAAACGAAAATGTTGGTTTTGGAAAACTGGCTGGACTCAATCCTCACAAATGCCTTCAAAGTGATGTGGGAGAAGTTTGGGATCAAAAGGAATTGATCTTGACATGGTTGGTGCATAGCCAAGTTCATGATTTTGGTGTTTTGGCTTGATTTTGTGGCTTGGTGGTGATTTTGGTGAAAAACGAAAATCATGGTTTTGGAAAACTGGCTGGACTCAATCCTCACAAATGCCTTCAAAGTGATGTGGGAGAAGTTTGGGATCAAAAGGAATTGATCTTGACATGGTTGGTGCATAGCCAAGTTCATGATTTTGGATTTTTGGCTTGATTTTGTGGCTTGGTGGTGATTTTGGTGAAAAACGAAAATCATGGTTTTGGAAAACTGGCTGGACTCAATCCTCACAAATGCCTTCAAAGTGATGTGGGAGAAGTTTGGGATCAAAAGGAATTGATCTTGACATGGTTGGTGCATAGCCAAGTTCATGATTTTGTGGCTTGGTGGTGATTTTGGTGAAAAACGAAAATGTTGGTTTTGGAAAACTGGCTGGACTCAATCCTCACAAATGCCTTCAAAGTGATGTGGGAGAAGTTTGGGATCAAAAGGAATTGATCTTGACATGGTTGGTGCATAGCCAAGTTCATGATTTTGGATTTTTGGCTTGATTTTGTGGCTTGGTGGTGATTTTGGTGAAAAACGAAAATTGGTTTTGGAAAACTGGCTGGACTCAATCCTCACAAATGCCTTCAAAGTGATGTGGGAGAAGTTTGGGATCAAAAGGAATTGATCTTGACATGGTTGGTGCATAGCCAAGTTCATGATTTTGGTTTTTGGCTTGATTTTGTGGCTTGGTGGTGATTTTGGTGAAAAACGAAAATCATGGTTTTTGAAAACTGGCTGGACTCAATCCTCACAAATGCCTCCAAGTGATGTGGGAGAAGTTGGGATCAAAAGGAATTGATCTTGACATGGTTGGTGCATAGCCAAGTTCCATGATTTTGGTTTTTTGGCTTGATTTTGTGACTTGGTGGTGATTTGGTGAAAAACGAAAATCATGGTTTTGGAAACTGGCTGGACTCAATCCTCACAAATGCCTTCAAAGTGATGTGGGAGAAGTTTGGGATCAAAAGGAATTGATCTTGGCATGGTTGGTGCATAGCCAAGTTCCATGATTTTGGTTTTTTGGCTTGATTTTGTGACTTGGTGGTGATTTTGGTGAAAAACGAAAATCATGGTTTTGGAAAACTGGCTGGACTCAATCCTCACAAATGCCTCCAAAGTGATGTGGGAGAAGTTTGGGATCAAAAGGAATTGATCTTGGTATGGTTGGTGCATAGCCAAGTTCCAAGATTTTGGTGTTTTGGCTTGATTTTGTGACTTGGTGGTGTGCCAAGAATCATGAAATTTTCAAAGTGGTGGTTTTTGAGTTTTGTTGGTTGGAAAGTGTCACAAATGCATGCAGAATGAGGTCTAGAAAGTTTGGTATCAAAACCAAGCCATCTTGATATGGTTTTGAATTTTTAAAATGTTGGAAAATAGAGGGTTTTGAAACAAATTCATGAAAATTCGAAACCTTGGCCAATCCTAACGAAACTTGGTGGGCACCTTCTTGATATTATTATGGGATGGACTGGAAAAAATCACGCAAAAATAAGGTGTCTAGATACGTTTTTCCATTTTTCGCGATTTTCCACATTTCGGGTCTTTGGAAAAATAAAAAAAAATACTTCCCCATGTCGAAAATTTCTAATTTTTTGCAGGCAATGTTGTACCATTTTTATGAGGATCCCTGCAAAAAATCTCGTGAAAATTCGTTCTCTAGGTCACAAAACAGAACTTGTGTCTGCTCAAAAAAAGTGTATCTAGTTGTACAAAAGTGGCTTTTGCATATTTAGCTATTATAGGGGGGGGGTGTTCCTCAATGCAGCCAGCTCTTGCACCATGGAAAATTTTGGTGCGGTCCCTTCATTCTCCCTCTGTTTTGGCTTGCTTTGTGGTGGGGCAAGTCAAAACGCCCACACAAGGGTGATCCACCAACTTGGGTTGGTGTCACCCGTTGTGGGCGGCGACATGGTGGTGGCCGCCGTCGGTTCCGGCCGACTGACCCGGTGGGAAAAAATGTGAATCTGTTATGGGGATTTGTGGCACGCTGGTGGGATTTTCGTTGTGTGGCTCATTTCTAGACTTGTGAGCATCATCAAGGTGTATGGCTTCCAACCGTTCGCGGGGAAGGGGCCATCATGTCTGGCTTGCTGCCGGCCGGGGGGGTAATGTCATCAGTCAGCGTCCGCTTGGGCTCACATTTGTGCTGGTTACGCCCAGGGTCATGTGGTTGATATTGAGGGCTTTATTACTCTCGGTCCAGTAGCGCGCGGCCACCACAGGGAAGGCACAGCCTCATCCGCGTGGCTTCTCCCTCACGAGCATCTTGGCGATCCGCCATGGTGGTCTTGCTGGAGAAGAAGCACGGATGAGACGGCTTGGAACTGTGGCCCGGTGCGATCGGGGAAGATTTGTGCCACGCAAATCGTTGGGTGGCTTATTTGAAG